>NC_043022.1:993585-1066085 GCF_006345805.1 Octopus sinensis
AGGGGAGTGAAATGGATGCCCAACGGACTGGTCGATCAAGGTGATCAAGGTGATATATATATATATATATATATATATATATATATATATAAAGATAGATATGGCTTGTCTATGGGATTACCCTGGGTTTCTTGTCCATAAAGTGCTTCACTTTACAGCGTTTCTTCAAACCCTAAAATCCGTTGGCCTCGGGTCTGAAGAAATGCTGTTAACCCAACAGACCAGCCATAATCTATCTTTATATACTCTGCTGGTCTGGAACTTAGTATATGCTTCTCTTTCAGATTTATTGAAGTTATATATATATATATATATGGAGGCGCGCAATGACCTAGTGGTTAGGGCAGCGAACTCGCGGTCGTAGGATCGCGGTTTCAATTCCCAGACCAGGCGTTGTGTATGTTTATTGAGCGAAAACACCTTAAAGCTCCACGAGGCTCCGGCAGGGGGTGGTGATCCCTGCTGTACTCTTTCACCACTCTTTCTCTCACTCTTTCTTCTGTTGGCCTGCTCGCTTAGCCAGCGGGGTGGCGTCATTCGAAGGCTAAAACAATGCAAACGCATTGTGACCAGCGATGTGTAGCAACATCTGATGGTCTGGTCGGTCATGTGATATGTGATGTGATATATATATATATATATATATATATATATATATATATATATATATATATATATATATATAGCAACAGATGGGTTTTCTGGATCTTCCTCTTGGTTAGTGTTTCTCAACCCCTTTTTCCCTATGGACCTCTTTGATTTCTATTTTACTCTACTAGACCCACAGAGCCATTTGACATTTAGAAAATCCTGATATATTTTTAGAATTAAACATTTATTAGGAACTGCATTTAAAACAGTTGTAAAAATATTTTGTGTATTAGAGAAGTATAACTGATTTATTGCTGATAATTTTAAGCAATGGTATCTTACATGGACCTCCAAGAGTCATATGGACTCCAATTGCGAACCAGTGATCTTGGTGGTGCTATCGTTTCATGAAGAGCACGAAGAAGCAGGACCTAATCAGCTGCTAGTAGAAGAGTAAATGTTTTCTCTGCAGAAAAAGTGGAACAATTAGATGGTTACTGGTGATTTAGTAACTCCAGATTGGATGACCGTGGTGACATACTTTCACACAAGTATGCCAGTCTCCCCACCACACACACTTCTAGGTGAAGTCATCACTGGTAACTGTAAGAGCAGAAATAATAGCCAAGACATTCAAAAAATGTGATTGATGTCACCAAAGCATGAAGCAAGCGTAATATAATGTCACTGAAATGTAAAAATGTAATTGAGGTCACCAAAAACGAACTTCTCCAGGAAGGAAACAATGACCCAGAAACGGAAGTAATAACAATGGCATAGATGATGACACTTAAACTATGCCGTGTCAACAGTTCATTCACTGATATTTTATACACCAGTAAATAAATTAAACACAGTCATCACCTATTTGTGACACCCCCAAACACATATTTCACATTAGTTTTTTTCAACCTTTGCACATTTAACCTGACCATATCTGGCCCAAATATTCTACTTAATTTATATTAGACCCAGCTAGATCTGGGCCTCTTGCACCTACCCTACAATGTCATTGACCCAGCTAGATCTAGGCCTCTTGCACCTACCCTACAATATCATTTTAAAAATAATCATATATGATAGCATTTAAAATCTTGGAGCTACAAGAAATGAATGCTCAATTCAGAGCAATGTGAATAAATAAGGAAGTGGTGGTTGGCATGGCTGTATGGCTGTAAGAAGTTTTTTTGGGAATCATACTCATAGGTGCAGGAGTGGTTGTGTGGTAAGAAGCTTGCTTCCCAACCACATGGTTCCGGGTTCAGTCCTACTGCGTTGCACCTTGAGCAAGTATCTTCTACTATAGCCTCGGGGCCAATCAAAGCCTTGTGAGCAGATTTGGTAGACAGAAACTGAAAGAAGCCCATCATGTGTGTGTGTGTGTGTGTGTGTTTTTGTATCTGTGTTTGTCCCCCCAACATCGCTTGACAATGGTAACCTAGCAGTTCGGCAAAAGGGAACCAATAGAATGAGTATTAGGCTTACAAAGAATAAGTCCTGGGGTTGATTTGTTTGACTAAAAGTGGTGCTCCAGCATGGCTGCATTCAAATGACTGAAACCAGTAAAAGAATTTAAAAAATGGTGGCTTGGTACCTCTGAGACTAAGTCAGACTATAATAGAAGATACTTGCACAATGTGCCATGCAGTGGGACTGAACCTGGAACCATGTGGTTCAGAAGCAAGTCTCTTACCTCACAGCCATGCCATATATACACACACGTGTGTGCATACACAATTTCTACTTTGATAACTTGTGGAACTACATTCCAGGGAAGACTTTATTTATAGTCTACTGTCATGGTTCATGGGTCAGTGATTTTTGTGGCTCCTCAGCATCTATTAACAATCACAAAATTGTGACAACAAAAGGATTATAAAACAATTATTTTCAGTCCTTCCATAACATCATCCTCGGTGTCATCATTGTCATTATATTGCTTGTACTTTTCCTTGCACGTACAGGTTGGGTTTCATAGCATTTTGCCAAATGCCACAAACCTGAAGATATTTAACCCTTTCGTTACTGTATTTATTTTGAGATGCTCTGTGTTTCTTTCGATTAATTTTAAATATAAAAAAGAATTTAGTAAAATAACTTAGTTATCATTAAGTCAGTGTTAGGAACATAAATTGTGACCAAGGTTTGGTGGAAGATTTTAATTCAGAACTTTTGAAAACAAGACATTTGTACAACAGAGCCAGAGGTGGTTTCAGGTGGGTTGGTATCAAAAGGGTTAATTTGCAGATTTTGTTTCACACAGATGTTATATTTGTTAGAAATAGCAGCCAAATCTTATGCAAATTGAAGACACATTTGACTGACTGTCTTTAACCCTTTTGTTACCCTATTTCTGTTGAGATGCTCTGTGTTTCTTTTAATTAAATTTAAATATAAGAAAGAATTTAGAAAGAAGCTAGTGTTAGGAACATAAATTGTGACCAAGGTTTGGTGGAAGATTTTAATTCAGAACTTTTGAAAACAAGACATTTGTACAACAGAGCCAGAGGTGGTTTCAGGTGGGTTGGTATCAAAAGGGTTAATTTGCAGATTTTGTTTCACACAGATGTTATATTTGTTAGAAATAGCAGCCAAATCTTATGCAAATTGAAGACACATTTGACTGACTGTCTTTAACCCTTTTGTTACCCTATTTCTGTTGAGATGCTCTGTGTTTCTTTTAATTAAATTTAAATATAAGAAAGAATTTAGAAAGAAGCTAGTGTTAGGAACATAAATTGTGACCAAGGTTTGGTGGAAGATTTTAATTCAGAACTTTTGAAAACAAGACATTTGTACAACAGAGCCAGAGGTGGTTTCAGGTGGGTTGGTATCAAAAGGGTTAAGCACTTGTGGCAACACTAGAGATAACTTTCACACCTTTCTGGTCATCACCATCATCATCATCATTATCAACATCATCATCATCATCATCATTGTTATCACCTCCATCATTTTCATCATCAGCATCAGTGTTGTCATCACTGTCACACTCATCATCGTCATTATCATTGTCAGCATCATCATCATCATCATTTAACATCTGTTTTCCATGCTGGCATGGATCGGACAGTTTGACATGGAACTCAGTTAACCCCTTAACACTGACAGTATTCTGTCAAAAGTAATGCTTATTTATTCACATCAGCACAGAATTTTGTCAGTGAACAGGTCTCGGTCTCAAAGCGCCGAAAATATTTTGGTGAATTAAATTTAAATGTAGAAGTGAATCTAATGGCTTTTGTGTGTTTCTTAAATGGCTTATAAACACCTTCCACGCTCCAATTGTTTTTGTTCCAGCACATGATCTCAGATCAGGTCACTTGCTATGCAAGTACATCTCCTTTATTCACATCGTTTCCAATTAATCATGTATTATTTTGTATCAATAAGATTTTGATGAGGCAACTGTTAATGTTTTGGAATGACATTGTAGGGTAGGTGTGAGTAGCCAGATCTGGCCACATTGAACATAAAGCAGGTAGAATATTTGGGCCAGGTAACCTTGAACCTCCTTTAGGCCAGGTAACCTTGTACCTCCTTTGGGCCAGGTAACCTTGAACCTCTTTTGGGCCAGGTAACCTTGTACCTCCTTTGAACCAGGTAACCTTGTACCTCCTTTGGGCCAGGTAACCTTGTACCTCCTTGGGCCAGGTAACCTTGAACCTCTTTTGGGCCAGGTAACCTTGAACCTCTTTTGGGCCAGGTAACCTTGTACCTCCTTTGAACCAGGTAACCTTGTACCTCCTTTGGGCCAGGTAACCTTGTACCTCCTTTGGGCCAGGTAACCTTGAACCTCTTTTGGGCCAGGTAACCTTGAACCTCTTTTGGGCCAGGTAACCTTGTACCTCCTTTGAGCCAAGTAACCTTGTACCTCCTTTGGGCCAGGTAACCTTGTACCTCCTTTGAACCAGGTAACCTTGTACCTCCTTTGGGCCAGGTAACCTTGTACCTCCTTTGGGCCAGGTAACCTTGAACCTCTTTTGGGCCAGGTAACCTTGTACCTCCTTTGGGCCAGGTAACCTTGTACCTCCTTTGAACCAGGTAACCTTGTACCTCCTTTGGGCCAGGTAACCTTGTACCTCTTTTGGGCCAGGTAACCTTGAACCTCTTTTGGGCCAGGTAACCTTGTACCTCCTTTGGGCCAGGTAACCTTGTACCTCCTTTGGGCCAGGTAACCTTGTACCTCCTTTGGGCCAGGTAACCTTGTACCTCCTTTGGGCCAGGTAACCTTGTACCTCCTTTGGGCCAGGTAACCTTGTACCTCCTTTGGGCCAGGTAACCTTGTACCTCCTTTGGGCCAGGTAACCTTGTACCTCCTTTGGGCCAGGTAACCTTGAACCTCTTTTGGGCCAGGTAACCTTGAACCTCTTTTGGGCCAGGTAACCTTGTACCTCCTTTGAGCCAAGTAACCTTGTACCTCCTTTGGGCCAGGTAACCTTGAACCTCTTTTGGGCCAGGTAACCTTGAACCTCTTTTGGGCCAGGTAACCTTGTACCTCCTTTGAGCCAAGTAACCTTGTACCTCCTTTGGGCCAGGTAACCTTGAACCTCTTTTGGGCCAGGTAACCTTGAACCTCTTTTGGGCCAGGTAACCTTGTACCTCCTTTGGGCCAGGTAACCTTGTACCTCCTTTGAACCAGGTAACCTTGTACCTCCTTTGGGCCAGGTAACCTTGAACCTCTTTTGGGCCAGGTAACCTTGTACCTCCTTTGGGCCAGGTAACCTTGTACCTCCTTTGAACCAGGTAACCTTGTACCTCCTTTGGGCCAGGTAACCTTGTACCTCTTTTGGGCCAGGTAACCTTGAACCTCTTTGGGCCAGGTAACCTTGTACCTCCTTTGGGCCAGGTAACCTTGTACCTCCTTTGAACCAGGTAACCTTGTACCTCCTTTGGGCCAGGTAACCTTGTACCTCTTTTGGGCCAGGTAACCTTGAACCTCTTTGGGCCAGGTAACCTTGTACCTCCTTTGGGCCAGGTAACCTTGTACCTCCTTTGGGCAGGTAACCTTGTACCTCCTTTGGGCCAGGTAACCTTGTACCTCCTTTGGGCCAGGTAACCTTGTACCTCCTTTGGGCCAGGTAACCTTGTACCTCCTTTGGGCCAGGTAACCTTGTACCACTCCTTTGGGCCAGGTAACCTTGTACCACCTCCTTGGGCCAGGTAACCTTGACCTCTTTTGGGCCAGGTAACCTTGAACCTCTTTTGGGCCAGGTAACCTTGTACCTCCTTTGAGCCAAGTAACCTTGTACCTCCTTTGGGCCAGGTAACCTTGAACCTCTTTTGGGCCAGGTAACCTTGAACCTCTTTTGGGCAGGTAACCTTGTACCTCCTTTGAGCCAAGTAACCTTGTACCTCCTTTGGGCCAGGTAACCTTGAACCTCTTTTGGGCCAGGTAACCTTGAACCTCTTTTGGGCCAGGTAACCTTGTACCTCCTTTGGGCCAGGTAACCTTGTACCTCCTTTGAACCAGGTAACCTTGTACCTCCTTTGGGCCAGGTAACCTTGAACCTCTTTTGGGCCAGGTAACCTTGTACCTCCTTTGGGCCAGGTAACCTTGTACCTCCTTTGAACCAGGTAACCTTGTACCTCCTTTGGGCCAGGTACCTTGTACCTCTTTTGGGCCAGGTAACCTTGAACCTCTTTTGGGCCAGGTAACCTGTACCTCCTTTGGGCCAGGTAACCTTGTACCTCCTTTGGGCCAGGTAACCTTGTACCTCCTTTGGGCCAGGTAACCTTGTACCTCCTTTGGGCCAGGTAACCTTGTACCTCCTTTGGGCCAGGTAACCTTGTACCTCCTTTGGGCCAGGTAACCTTGTACCTCCTTTGGGCCAGGTAACCTTGTACCTCCTTTGGGCCAGGTAACCTTGAACCTCTTTTGGGCCAGGTAACCTTGAACCTCTTTTGGGCCAGGTAACCTTGTACCTCCTTTGAGCCAAGTAACCTTGTACCTCCTTTGGGCCAGGTAACCTTGAACCTCTTTTGGGCCAGGTAACCTTGAACCTCTTTTGGCCAGGTAACCTTGTACCTCCTTTGAGCCAAGTAACCTTGTACCTCCTTTGGGCCAGGTAACCTTGAACCTCTTTTGGGCCAGGTAACCTTGAACCTCTTTTGGGCCAGGTAACCTTGTACCTCCTTTGGGCCAGGTAACCTTGTACCTCCTTTGGGCCAGGTAACCTTGTACCTCCTTTGGGCCAGGTAACCTTGAACCTTTTTGGGCCAGGTAACCTTGAACCTCTTTTGGGCCAGGTAACCTTGTACCTCTTTGAGCCAAGTAACCTTGTACCTCCTCCTTTGGGCCAGGTAACCTTGAACCTCTTTTGGGCCAGGTAACCTTGAACCTCTTTTGGGCCAGGTAACCTTGTACCTCCTTTGGGCCAGGTAACCTTGTACCTCCTTTGGGCCAGGTAACCTTGTACCTCCTTTGGGCCAGGTAACCTTGTACCTCCTTTGGGCCAGGTAACCTTGTACCTCCTTTGGGCCAGGTAACCTTGTACCTCCTTTGGGCCAGGTAACCTTGTACCTCCTCAAGAGCAACTCACTGGTTTCTGCCTCTCTGTTTCTCTGTCACACTCTAACCTTTCATCTACTGACACAAGATCTCCCCTCCTCCAATGCCCTTCTTCCCTCAAAGGATCCTTGTCTTGCAAGTTACTTGGTGACCCTGCCACTGCTGGTGCCTCGTAAAACGCATCCAGTCCACACTGTAAAGTGGTTGGTATTTGGAAGGACATCCAGCTGGTAAAAATCATGCCAAAATTGACCTCACCTCTGTTAGGAAGGGCATCCAGCCATAGAAAACCTTCCAAAACAGACACAATAGTCTGCCATAGTTTTCTACCTGGCCAGCTCCTGTCAACCATCTGTCCTACCCATGATAGCATGAAAGGCAGACATTAAATGATGATGATGATGATGATGATGGTGGCCAGTTTATATTCTAAAGGGTTGAGTAATTCCTTACCAAGGTGGAATTGTGACAAACAGTGCTTAGTAGGGTGTGACAACAAGCAGTGTTTAGTAGGGTGTGTCAGATGCTCCTGGACCAACCCTGCCTGTATCAAGATGGAAAAAGTATTTTAAAAATCTTTTCATTGTCACATTTTTGTGATTCTTAAAGAAATACTGTGGAGACACAAAACGTCGCTGATGCGTGAAACTGTGAAAGTAGTTGCTATATACATGACCATGATCTTGATGACAACAACAAGGACACAAAAAGTCACTGATGCATGAAATTGTAAAAATCATTCCTACAATCATGATGATGATGATGATGATGATGAAATGGGAAAAAAATAGTTGGCATTCTTTTATTCTTTTACTTGTTTCAATCCTTTGATTGCAGCCATTCTGGAGCACAGCCTTCAACCTTTTGATACAAACCCCTCTGAAACTGCCCCTGGCTCTGTAGCACAAATGTCTTGTTTTCAAAAGTCCCAAATTAAAATCTTCCACCAAACCTCAGTCACAATTTATGTTCCTAATACTAGTTTAATGATAACCATATTGTACTAAATTCTTTGTTATATTTAAATTTAATTAAAAGAAACTCAGAGCATCTCAACAGAAATAAGGCAACAAAACTATTAAAGGGTTTTTTTAGTCAAAGAAATCGATCCCAGGACTTATTCTTTGTAAGGCAGTACTTATTCTATCGGTCTTTTTCGCCAAATCACTAAGTTATGGTGACATAAACACTAACAGCAGTTGTTAAACGATCGGAGGGAGGGGCAGGCAAACACAGACACAAAGACACGCACACACATAGATATACACACACACACATACATATACAAACTAATTTGTAAGTGAGCAATTCTGTCGGTGTCATTAGCCAGATTTACATAGGATGAAAGCATTAAGTGAAGCAACGGAGTGTGTATATAATGGTTGTGTGAGATTGCAATAATGAGCAAAAGTGTAAATGGAAGGAAGTGAATGAAAGGGGTGGGTGGGTAATGAGTGGGGTTATATATCATCATCATCATCATCATAATCGTTTAACGGCCGCTTTCCGTGGTTGGACGATTTGACTGAGGGCTGGTGAACCAGATGGCTGCACCAGGCTCCAATCTGACCTGGCAGAGTTTCTACAGAAGAATGTAACTTCCTAACTCCAGCCACTCCAAGAGTGTGGTGGGTGTTTTTATGTGCCACTGGCATGAGGGCCAGTCAGGTGGTACTGGCAATGGCCAGGCTCAAGTGGGATTTTTTACATGCCACCTGCACAAGAGCCAGTCCAGTGGCACTGGCAACGACCTCACTTGAATGCTTTTTCACGTGCCACTGGCACAGAAGCCAGTCAGCTGCTCTGGCAACAATCATGCTCGGATGGACCTCTTAGCGCCCCACTGGCACGGGTGCCAGTCATCAAATTTGATTGGATACATACGTAAAAGAAAACATATGAATCTGCACATACACTGACTCTAAATACTGCAATTGGTCAAGTGCCAATACTAAATACTGAAATGGTCAAGTGCCATTCGTGCTGCTAACATGTCTGTTCTGATGACTTTACTAACCACCATTTCCACTTTGCTAACCACTTCTCCCTCCAATCTATTTCTTTCCGTTGATAACTCTTCGCTGGATGCTGCTGATTTTATTTTCTCCATTGCAAACTAGAACTGCCATCAACTGCCACTTAACTAGTTCCCTAATCTGGTCCCTGTAGATTTTCTATGCTAGTAAGGACACATTCAACTTCCAGTAACTGGGTCCCTGTCTGTGGCTCCTATCTAAATTGACTGAGCAGATCAGTTAATTTCTAGCCTCTATAGTCGATCAGTTTAAAGTGAGGCCACGCTATGTTACCCCTATCTACAAGCCTAACAAATATGCTTAATTTCGGTTTTTTTTTTGGGGGGGGGGTTCAAACACTAGAGTTTAAAGGTCAAGGTCTGACGATGTGAATTTTCCGAGTCCTGTTCCCCGACCCCCGTTCATGAGGGCGTATCTTTTTTTTACATATTCGTTTACTACATGTTGCACACTTATTACACCATAAAAAAATTTTTTTTTTGGCTGTGGTGAGACGACTCGGAACATTCCCGATGTCAATTTTCCAAGTCCTCTCCTCCCACCCACCCCCCGATCGCAAGCGCGTATTTTTTTTTTTTTCGTATTCACTTACAGCAAGTTGTTTTACACCTATTACACTATTTTTTTTTTGCTCGGGTCAAATACTGGAGTTTAAAGGTCAAGGTCTGACGATGTGAATTTTCCGAGTCCCCTCCCTCACCCCATCACCCCGTTCGCGAGCGCGCGTTTTTTCTTTTCACATTCGTTTACAGCAAGTCGTTTTACACCTATTACACTATATTTGCTCGAGTCAAAGCCTTTACTTCGACCCTTTCTCTTACTTACTATCTCTCTCTCTCACTCTCTCTCTCTATCATACTCTGTCTCCTTCACACTTCTCCCCTTCACCGTTGACGAACGACACAGGAAGGAAGTGACGTACTTCGCTTCCCCTCTCTTACTCTTCTCATTTTTCTTTTCCTCTTCCTCTCCCTCCCCTTCTTCCGCCTCATCCTCCCTCCCATCTCCTCACCCGTTTACCACCTCTCTCTCTCTCTCTCCCCCTCTCACTATATTCTTACTCTCTCTCTCTCTCCGCCATATACACTCACCTATTCAATGGTTTGTGTTTGCAGCAACGGAATTGTCTCCATCTTTCCCTGTCACTCAGTCGTACGTAGGAAGCCAACCAGGTCGCCTCCAAGTAGTGCTTCGACCTGTTAGACATACAAAAAAACCTAATCTTTCTCAGAAATTACTCTCTGTCGTTTTATAAAACGAAGGACAGACTGGATGATGTAGTCCTCCAAAACACACTGTGTCGTTGAAAGGAGAAAAATAACGGGGAAATTAATGGCCTTAATACTTTGATTATTATCAGATCAATCAGGGTCTATTTGGGGACTTAAACAGCACGCAACAAGCTCGTTCGGTTTCATGACTTGGTTTCTAACAGAGAGAAAAGGGAAAAAGCGGGAGAGGTAGAAAGATGTATATATAGAGAAAAAGAGTGAAGAGAGCGATAAAGGGAGAAAGACATAGGATCTATAGGGAGAGTGAGAGAGAAAGGCTAAAGCATATATTAGAGAGAGAAAGTGAGAATGAAGAGGGAAAGACCTGAGAAGCAGAAAGATACACGTAATTTAGAGAGAGTTAAGAAAGAGTGAAAGAAAGTGAAGAGGGAAAGGGAGCGGTAGAGGTAGAAAGATATATATATATATAGAGAGAGAGAGAATGAAGATAGTGGGAGAGGGAGAGAGAAAGCCTGAACGGTAGGGAGACTAATACATATATATATAGAGAGAGAGAGAGAGAGAGCGAAAGAGTGAGAGTCAAGTGAAAACCTGAGAAGGTGAAAGATGCAGAGATGGGGTGAGAAAGCTTGGTAGGTAGAAACACTGATACATATAGAGAGAGAGTGTGTGTCAAATAGATATATTAAGAGTGTGAGAGAGAATGAGAGGTAGCTAAAAGAAAGATAGTTAAAGAGAGAGGGAGAGAGAGAGCGTTTGGATCTGCGAGTGCAGGTCATCTACTACGCATGCGCAAAATGCTCAGCTGACCCAGTAAAGGGATTTTTTTTTTAGGGCGGGTGTTCGACTTTTCTTCTCTGTTTTTTCGCTGTATTTTTGGTCTTTTTTTTATTTTCAGTTTAATCTGACATTTCGACATTCGGAAAAGAAAATGATTTTGGTGTTGGACCGAAATTCGGGGTTCGAAGACGAGTCTATGAGAGACATTCTCAAATTGTAATTGATACTCACCCTACCTATTCAAAAGAAAAAACATTTATCCTTTTACTTGTTTTAGTCATTGCACTGCGGCCATGCTGGGGCACTAACTTGAAGGGTTTAACCGAGCAAATCGAACCCAATAGTTAATTCTTTTGTTAAGCCTGACATTTATTCTATTGGTTTCTTTTTGTTGATCTGCTAAGTTGCGTGGAACATAAGCAAAATTAACAATTACGTGATGGTGGGGGATAAACACAGATACAAACACACACACACACACACCAACATCATCCTCATCATCATCTTTAACGTCCACCAGGTGGACAATTTGACAAAAGCTGACAAGTCAGAGGGCCATACCAAGCCCTATTGTCTGTTTGGCATAATTTGGGACTGGATATCCTTCCTAAAGCCAACCACTTTATAGAGTGTACTGGGTGCTTTTCTCATGGCACCAACACTGGTGGGGTCACCAAGTAACTTGCAAGACAAAACCCCTCGATTGATTGAGGGAGTAGTATTGAGGAAGGTGGCTTTGAGCCAGTGGATGAGAGGTTACAAGAATAATAGAGACGGGGGTGGGTCTTGCTGTGGAAGAGAAACAAGGATACCCCAAGAGGGAAAGAACGGAGAGAAAGAGATACTTAGGTAAAAAGATAGAAAGGAAGAGAGAGAAGGTAGTGGAGATGTATCAGGACCCTTCAAGGTACAGTGGAAAGAAAAATATAGGTCAGTGGTTCCCCAAGTGGGCAGTACTACCCCCTTGGGGATGGTGGTAATATCTAGGGGGTATTAAAGAAAAGTGGGACGATAATGGGGTGGCCAAAACAGGGCATATTTCCAAAGGTCTTGGTCACTAGTCATTGCTTCGGTGAGGCCTAATGTTCGAAGGTTGTGCTTCACCACCGCATCCCAGGTTTTCCTGGGTCTGCCTCTTCCACAGGTTCCCTCAACTGCAGGGTGTGGCACTTTTTCACACAACTATCTTCATCCATTCTTGCCACATGCCCATACCAGTGCAACCGTCTCTCTTGCACACCACAACTGATGCTTCTTAGGTCCAACTTTTCTCTCAAGGTACTTACACTCCGTCAAGTATGCACACTGACATTACACATCCATTGGAGTATACTGGCTTCATTCCTTGTCAGCTTACGCATCTCCTCAGCAGTCACGGCTCATGTTTCACTGCCATGTAGCATGGCTGTTCATATACATGCGTCATACAATCTGCTTTTTACTCTGAGTGTGAGTCCCTTTGTCACCAGCAGAGGTAAGAGCGCTCTAAACTTTGCCCAGGCTATTCTTATTCTAGCAGTTACACTTTCAGTGCAACCTCCCCTCAAAGTGTAACTGCTTGAATAAGAAAATCCTGGGCAAAGTTCACACACACATATATACAATTAAGAATTAGCACAAAGCATCAACCTATTGTTGTTAAAGTTCCAATTCAATGGCTGCAAAACACTATAATAACACAAAAGAAGAGTAAGCGAGTAAACGGATAATATTAATAATAGTAATACTTTATTTCAAATGTGAGCATTCGAGTATTTGCTCATGCTTGACTGGGAAAACCACAAGTTTTTTTTATTCTCTCTGTTGATTTTCTCTCTCTCCTTTCTGTTGAAGAGCATAGGCTCGAAACATAAAAGACTTGTTCTATTTCTATTCCTGAGCGCCATACTAATACATTGTTTGTTTGTACCACACCTGCCTTCGTCTTCTGTTTATTTTCGTAAACCTTCCCCGTTATATATATATATAAGGAATAAAAGAATATATGTGTGTATGTATGTATACACAAATAGAGCATGGAGACAGTCATTAAATTTCACATAAAAACTGTTAAATGCACTTTATGTTCATATTCATTTCATGAGGTGGAGAATATCTTTGTCTCCTCACAATTGTGACCCGGTCACAGATACAGTTCTATTGTAATAGGAGCTTCTGTACATGTCTATGTATGTAGGCATGTTTGTATGTCTGTACATGTGTGTTTGTGTGTGTGTATGGATGGGTGAACATATGTGTGACTAATTGCATACACACACACACATATGTGTATATATAGATATATATATATGGGGGTGTGTGATTACGTATAGAAGAATATATTAATAAAAGGAATTCCAACCTTGACTGATTTTCACGTTTTATTTACAATCTTATAATGATATAATATAATAGAATAAAATAATAGAATGTTAAATGTTCATTCTGATTGAACTAGTTCTTTCATGCATTAAATTATGCAATCTTCGGGTTCATGTAGTAGTGGTGACAGTCATGCTTCACAATTTTTGACTATATATATATATATATATATATATATATATATATAATATACTATATAATATATATATTTTTACATTAATCTGATGGGCTACTCCGTACTTTTGTAGACTACAAATTTATTTTTCTCTTTCAAAAATAGTGTTCACAGTGACTTCAAAATTTCGACCAGTTAAGACTCGTGTGTGTGTGTGTGTGTGTGTTTATCATCATTATCATCATCATCATCGTTTAACGTCTGTTTTCCATGCTAGCATGGGTTGCAAGGTTCGACCGGGGTCTGGGAAGCCAGGAGGCTGCACCAGGCACCAGTCTGATCTGGCATTGTTTCAACAGCTGGATGCCCCTCCTAACGCCAACCACTCCGTGAGTGTAGAAGGTGCTTTTTACATGCCACCTGCACAGGGGCCAGGGTAGGCTGGCAACGTCCACGATCGGTTGGTGCTTTTTACGTGCCACCAGCACGGACGCCAGTCAAGGTGGCGCTGGTATCGGCCACGTTCAGATGGTGCTTTTTACGTGCTACCAGCACGGGTATCACAGCTACAATTTCCATTGATTTTATTTTGATGTTGATGTACTTGACTCAATAGGTTTCCTCAAGCACAGCAGGTCGTTTGTGTATATATATATGTATGTGTGTGTGTGTGTGTGTGGTGTGTGTGTGTGTATGTATGTATATGCAGGCACAGGTGTGGTTGGGTGGTAACAAGCTTGCTTCCTAAGCACATGGTTCCAGGTTCAGTACCACCGCATGGCACCTTGGCTAAGGGTTTTCTTCTATAGCCTCGGACCAACCAAAATCTTGAGAGTGAATTTGGTAGACAGAAACCAAAAGATGCACGTTGTATATATATACGTGTGTGTGTGTGTATTTTTGTACACCCTCCATTGCTTGACAACTGATGTTGGTGTGTTTACGTCCCTGTAACTTAGCGGTTCAGCAAAGTGACCAACAGAATAAGTCCTGGGGTCAATTTGGACTACTAAAAGTGGTGCACCAGCATGGCCATAGTCAAATGAATGAAACAAATAAAAGAAAATATATATATATATAGATGTATGTAGGCTTCTATGTATATATGCGTTCAGTTTAGTATGTATATATGTGTGTTTACATGCGTATGTATGTATGAAAGTGTGTGTGTATATGTATGCATAAATTCATATATACTCTTTTACTTGTTTCAGTCATTTAGCTGTGGCCATGCTGGAGCACTACCTTTAGTCGAGCAAATCGACCCCAGGACTTATTCTTTGTAAGCCCAGTACTTATTCTATCGGTCTCTTTTGCTGAACCACTAAGTTACAGGGACGTAAACACACCAGCATCGGTTGTCAAGCGATGTTCGGGGAACAAACACAGACACACAAACATATACACATACACACATTACATAGAAACAATGGGCTTCTTTCAGTTTCCGTCCACCAAATCCACTCACAAGGCTTTGGTTGGCCCAAGGCTATAGTAGAACACACATGCCCAAGGTACCTTGCGGTGGGACTGAACCCAGAACCATGTGGTTCGTAAGAAAGCTACTTACCACACAGCCACTAATTTTGTGTGTGTGTGTGTATGTCTAACCTATTGTCAGTTCTATCTTAACTCTTATCAAGCAGATGTGTGTGTATGTGCATATATGTATGCATGTGTATATGTCTGTGTGTGTGTGTATGTATGTGTGTGCATGTGTGTGTGTGTGTGTGGATGTGTGTGTGCATGGATGTGTGTATGTGTGTGTGTGTGTGTGTGTGTTGTGAAGTGAAACATGTCGCAAAGCTTTTCTAAAATTTGTTCCTCAATTATCACAAATAACAATGACAGTTTGGTCTAGAGGTCACAGCGACACACAGAAACACACACACACAAGCATAGTCATGCACATATGTATATATACAAACATACCCGCATGCAGGTTCATATGCATAAAATAGCTCACACACACATACATGCACACATACAGACAAACATGCAGTCACACACATGTATACACACACACACACATACATACATGTATATATGCATATATCCCAGCTTGAACAAACCCATGTACGCATACATGCAGATATACAGACAGCACACGGGTACGGACACACACACATATATATATATATATATTCTTTTACTTGTTTCAGTCATTTGACTGTGGCCATGCTGGAGCACCGCCTTTAGTCGAGCAAATCGACCCCGGGACTTATTTTTTGTAAGCCCAGTACTTATTCTATCGGTCTCTTTTGCCGAACGACTAAGTGACGGGGACGTAAACACACAAGCATCGGTTGTCAAGCAATGCTAGGGGGGCAAACACAGACACACAAACACACACACACATACATATATATACATATATACAACAGGCTTCTTTCAGTTTCCGCCTACCAAATCCACTCACAAGGCATTGGGTGACCCGGGGCTATAGCAGAAGACACTTGCCCAAGATGCCACGCAGTGGGACTGAACCAGGAACCATGTGGTTGGTTAGCAAGCTACTTACCACACAGCCACTCCTGCGCCTATATATATACATATGTGTATTATATTATATATATATATATACACATATATATATGTATGTATATATAGACCACACAATAAAGACATTTGTGCATATGTGATATATAGTATAAACACACACACACACACGCACACACACACACACACACACACAAGCACACACACACACACACACGCACACACACACACACACACACACACACACACACACTGCATAGACTTATATATACATACGTGCAAACTTTCAAAAACATATGCACTTTTATTCTTTCTGTCTTTTACTTGTTTCAGTCATTTGACTGCGACCATGCTGGAGCACAACCATTAGTTCAACAAATCGACCCCAGGACTTATTCTTTGTAAGCCTATTACTTATTCTATCATTCTCTTCTGCTGAACCACTAAGTGATGGGGACATAAACACACCAACATCAGTTGTCAAGAGATGGTGCGGAGGATAAATACAAGACACACAAATACATACCTACATATATATGCAGGCACAAGAGTGGCTGTCTGGTAAGTAGCTTGCTTATCAACCACACGGTTCCGGGTTCAGTCCCGCTGTGTGGCACCTTCGTCTAGTGTCTTCTGCTATAGCCTCGGGCTGACCAAAGCCTTGTGAGTGGATTTGGTAGACAGAATTTGAGGGAAGCCCATCATATATATATGTGTGTGTGTGTGTGTTTGTGTTTGTGTGTCCCCACCATCATCACTTGACAACCGATGTTGGTGTGTTTACGTCCCTGTAACTTAGCTGTTTGGCAAAAAGAGACCGATAGAATGAGTACTAGACTTACAGAAAATAACTCCTTGGGTCGATTTATTTGACCAAAATGTGGGACTCCACATGGCCACAGTCAAATGACTGAAACAAATAAAAGAATATACATATATATATATATATACAATAGGCTTCTTTCAGTTTCCGTCGACCAGATCCACTCAAAAGGTCTTGGCCGACCCAAGGCTATAGAAGAGGACACTTGCCCACAGGGTACCATACAGTAGGACCGAACCTGGAACCATGTGGTTGGGAAGCAAGCTTCTTAGCACTCAGCTATGCCTGCACACACACACACACACACACACACACACACACACACATATACATATATAAATTCATGAAGATCTTCAAATATGTATACACACATACATATACACTCACACATGACACATAATGTACACATAATTGCATATACATGTGCACATGTGTAGATTTATATGCAGAGCACACACACACACACACACACACACATATGCATTCACACTTGCAGACAAACGCTTGCACATACACACACATACATGAAATCACACACACACACACACACACACACACAAACATGCATAGAAGCATGTACACACACACACATATACACATACAGATAGACATACTCACATGTTACATGCAAACTTATATCTGCACAAGCACACACACACACACACACGCACACACACACACACACACACACGCACACACACACACACATAACACACACACACATGTAGAAAGACAGGCAATTAGACACATTGTCTGGGCTCTGTCTAGTTTATATTTACTTAAATAGGTGAAAGCCAGCTGCAAGGATCAAGCAGGCAGGAGTAGGGGTCGGTGGATAAAGAAGCGACGGGTGTAGAAGGGGCTGGCGTGGAGGGATGTGTGGCCTTGCGGTAAGAAGTTTGGTTCTTAACCACAAGGTTCCAGGTTCAATCCCATTGCACAGCAGTTTGGGCAAGTGTCTTCTGCTATAATTCCAAGCTGAACAAAGCCTTTTGAGTGGATTTCATAGATGGAAACTGAAAGAAGGCCGTCATATGTATATACCATCATCATCATCATTTAACATCCGTTTTCCATGCTGGCATGGGTTGGACGGTTTGACTGGGGGAGCTGGCAAGCCAGGAGGCTGCACCAGGATCCAATCTGATCTGGCAAGGTTTGTACAGCTTGATGCCTTTAAAGTTGTGTAATATGACCAGCAGAGAAGCCATCTTCTCTTCTGGATGGCCATGTGATTCAGATGCCAGGTGCCTGGCTCCCCAAAACGGTCCTCTTCAATGCGACTGAGACTAGAAGCAGGCCTCATAGACATCCAAAACTTTGTTTCCATCATAATTTCAAGTGGTCTCTCATTTTATGTGATATCCTTCCCTATCTATTGAAGCCCCTAATTGTTAAGTGGAAGGCCTGGAGGTTCATGTGTGATGCTGAAGTGGAGCACTTTGAAACCGCACAGGAGATTGCATGAAGAGAGGAGATGTCATCATCAGCATCCTGTGGCTGTTATTTGGGGTCACTCTCAGCCCTTCTGTACCACAGGATCCACCTGTCTCATATCTGTCTTGTTGGCCACATCCACTCCCATGTGAAATAATGTGCTGGAGGCAGAGAAGGATGAATGTCTTGGACTGATGTTGTTATCATCTTTGCTGGGCTGTCATAATTATAAAACAAGCATCATGTGACTGTGGGGTGACATCAGCAGCTGGGGAGCTGACCGGAAGAGGAAAGGGCAGGAGTGACGCGTGTGCAGGCAGGGGAGGATTGAGCTTTTTCGATCGGGGCAGCCGACAGAGCTGGACATGCAAGCACTTTGTCAAGGTAGGGGAAAAACAGCTGCTATTTCTAGCGTTTGCGTTGGGTCACATGAAAGGGTACGTTACCACTGGAGAGGTCTGCATAGACGAAGAAAAGGTAGGTATCCTAATTTCAAATCTCCTTGCATACACCATAGTGACCGAAGCAGTTCAAACCATGGAAGTTACCCGCTGAGGTAGAACCGTAATAGTTGCTGTTCTAACATGTGTATTGCTTTACAGATGAACATAGTACATCATCTAATTCTGTGTTTGAACTGGGCCACAATTCCACAGAAGCAACCAAAAAATTTGTTACACAGAAGTCGAAGATACAAGTAATCATAGAAGTTCAAGAAATTTCACTCAGGTTGCAAAAACCTCAATGATCAAGCAAGGTCAGGTAGGCCTTAAAATTATGGATTCCCAGGTTTATATTCCAAGTCATAAACGCAAATCAGTGAGTAAAACTCAGAGAGTATCAGGTGAGCTCAGCATCACACAGGTGTATGCCACTATGCAATAAAATTACTCAGTGTTGGTTAACAGAAAATGAGCTCTTTTGCGGCAGGAAAACACAAGGCATACTGCTGGAACAATGAGGAATAAACTCCAAGAACTTGGCGGAATCAAACTGACACCACAGCCAATATATTGTCCAGACTTTGCTCCTTTGAATTATTACTTGTTCCAAGCCATGGCTCATTTCTTGTCCAACCAAATGAAGGACAAGAACCGGTATTAACATGGGATCAAAGAATTAGCAGAAACGTGGCCTCAGATGATGCAACACATTGGCTTCTACTTTTGAATGCTAGGCTGCTTTTGGTGTAACTTGACAGACGGAGCAAATAAGTAACCAAAATATTGCAAAAACTTTTGACTCATCATCAAAATTTCAAGTCCATTTTCCATGTTGGCACCGGTTGGGACTGGTAAGGCCAGTGGCCACACCAGGTTCCATTGTCTGTTTTGGCACGATCTCTACAGTTGGATGCCCTTCCTAACACCAGCCACTTTACAGAGAGTACTGGGTGCTTTCTACGTGGCATCAGCACCCACACCAATACTCAACACAATATATATATATATACGAGAGTATTGTAGTTTGCTTGAAGCATTGTGTATTGTTTATAAAGAATAAAAAGTTATGAATGGTACAACAGTGCACTATAATACAGACAATGGACTATATAACTGTTGTAATTTAGTCATCCATAGTCTGATATGATATTTTGGAATAGCATTCCTTCTTCAGATATTCTTAGATGGAGTCGCTGCTATAACCGATTATAAGTTTCCGTCTACCAAATCCATTCTCAAGGCATTGGTAGTCCCAAGGCTATAGTAGAAGACACTTGCCAAAAATTCACACACACACATATATACAACAGGCTTCTTTCAGTTTCCATCCACCAAATCCACTCACAAGGTTTTGGTTGGCCTGAGGCTATAATAGAAGACACTTGCCCAAGGTGCCACGCAGTGGGACTGAACCCAGAACCATGTGGTTGGGAAGCAAGCTTCTTACCACACAGCCACTCTTGTGCCTATATGAAGTTATTTTTTTTATTAAACATAACAAGTCCGGGAACTTTTGGACCCTATCTTGTAATTGAAGAAAAGGTACAGCAAATTTGAGCCAGGGTGTGCACTGAACAAAAGTTAGACATCAACTTCCTTACATTCATAGCTTGTCACCAAATGGTCCCCGAGTCAGTGGCCTAGAATTACACCAACAGCAATGGTGACTGGTGTTATCTGGCAAAAGAGATCTTTATTGGTAAGAGGTGGGGGGGAGGTCTGTGCACACCCACACACACACATGCAGACACACACATACACACCACACACATACATACCACACACACATACACACACCACACACACCCACATACACACACACCACACACACACATAGACACACACATACACACCATACACACACATACACCACACATACACACACACATCGTGCGATGACATAGATGGGGGCAACTGCTTCCTTGGGAACAGCAAATATTTTTTGGACAAACTGAAACGGATCGATTGTCTTGTTTACCTGCCAGGACATTGTTTTGGTGTTGTGGATGGTGGTGGTGGTGGTGGGGCTATGGTGGTGGTAACAGCAGCAGTAGTGGTGGCCATGGTGGAGAGGTGATGTTGATGGTGGTGGCAGTTATAGTGTTGGTTGTAGCTGGAGTGGTGATAGTGGTGGTAGTGCAGGTGGTGCTGGTTATGGTGATGGTTCTGGTGGTGGTGAGGTGGTGGTGGTGGCGGCAGTAGTGGAGTTGGTGGTGGCGGCACTAGTGGTAGAGGTGGTGGTGGTAGTGGTAGTGGCAGCAGCAGCAGCAGTAGTAGTAGTAGTAGTAGTGGCGGCGGCAGTAGTTGTAGTGGTGGCGGTGGCATTAGTTGTAGTGGTGGCAGCGGGGGCAGTGAAACAAGTGGTAGTGGTGGTTCTGGTGTTAGTGGTCGTGCCAGAGGTAATATGGTAGTGATGATGATGATGAGGAGGAGGAGGAGGATATAGTTCACTAACAGTGCTCAACAAATGCTTTTATAAGTTATAAATTACTCGGGGCTATGGCATTTGCATGTTCAGTGAAAGAATATACAGACAAAAAGTTAAATTCTGATATATAACAGACACAGGTGTGGCTGTGTGGTAAGAAGTCTGCTTCCTGACCATGGTTCTAGGTTCAGTCCCACTGTGTGGCACCTTGGGTAAGTGACTTCTACTATAACCTTGGCCCAACCAAAGCCTTGTGAGTGGATTTGGTAGACGGAAACTGAAAGAAGCCCAATGTGTGTGTGGGTGTGTGTGTATGCTTTTGTGTTTGTCCCCCACTACTGCTAGACAACCGGTATTGATGTGTTTACATATCTGTAACCAAGCAGTTCAGCAAAAGAGACCAACAGAATACGTACCAGGCTTAACAATAAGTATTTTTTTTTTGTTTTTTTTTTGTTTTTTCTAGTTTCAGCTCAGAGCTGCGGCCATGCTGATGCACCGCCGTATGTATATATATATATATATATATATTATATATATATATATATACACAGGCGCAGGAGTGACTGTGTGAATAAGTACTAAGATTACAAATAATAAATCCTGGGGTCGATTTCTTCAACTAAAGACGGTGCTCCAGCATGGCCGAAGTCAAATGACTGAAACAAGTAAAAGAGTGTGTGTGTGTGTATGTATATATATATATATATATATATATATATATATATATATATATAAGTACTGGGTTTGAGTCATTCAACTAAAACTATTTCAATGAGGTGCCCCAGCTTGGCTGCAGTCTAATGGCTAAAACAAGTAAAAGATAAAAGATGTATTTATAGATGTGTGTGTGTGTGTGTGTGTGTGTGTGTGTGTGTACGTGTAAATAAATTTGGATTACATTACTGCATATTTTAGTGATGGGGTAAAGCAGATTTGAACAGAAGACATGCCGTTTGCTTGGAGTAGGAGAGGCGTGAAACAGAAATTTTGTGCAGAAACATGAAGAAAACAGAAATTTACATGAAACAAGAGAAGCTCATAAAGAGCCAACTCAGATGTCCGTTATCCTTGTTGCAGATAACTCAAGATAATTGCCTTTATATCATATAGACCCTGTGACATATTAACTTTCATGTCAAACATTCCTTTGAACAGTAAATATACAATAGTTTAGAATTATACAGGGCTGTTCAAAAGTCCCTTTTAGCCCTTGCCATTTAAACTGGTCATATCCAGTCTAAATGTTCTACCTGGTTTATGTTAGAACTGGCCAGATCCAGCCACTCACACCAACCTTACAATGTCTTTCTAAAAATAGACAATAATATCATTGAAATCTCAAAGCTATGAGATAATGCATGATTCAGTGAAAATAATTTGAATAAAATAAGCCTGCATGCTAAAGAATTGAACCAGCCACATCCAGTCCAAATATTCAGTTTTTATGTTCAAACAGAAAAGATCTAAAGTCAAACTGATCAGATTTAAAGTCCAACCCCTCCTCAAAGCGGTAGAGTGGTGTAAACGGGCAGTGTCAGAGCTATGCAGTTGGGAACTTCAGTTCCTGGTAGGGCCACCCAAGGCGGATTGGTCAGGCACCGAGCAGTATTAGGGCCATACTTATGGTGAAAATTCCAAGAGGCGTCTGATCAGCAACCGGCGGCTTCGAGGTTGTTCTGTCCCTGCGTCTGTGGAGACTCCGCGGCAAACAGGGCGTCCCGTCACTCGGGATATGCATGCGGGATGTCGGGGACCACTTGTGAATTCAATATTCCCACGAAACTTCTTCTATGAATCCTACTACTATGCTGTCAGGACCAGAGAAGAAGCCGGCTCAACCCGCCCTGGGTGAACACCATCACAAGTACAAGTAAGGAAGATCAGATCTGGCCTGTCATACTTATGTTACATGTCATTTTTAAAATAAACAATTACGTCATTGAAATTTCAAGGTTACGAGATAATGCATAATCGATTGAAAACAATGTGAATAAATATTACATTTGACAGAGTAATCTGAATGCTAAAGGTTAAACTAGTCATATTTTGCCCAAATATTCCACCTGTTTTACATTTTATGTTCAAACTGGCCAGATCCAACTTTTCATACCTGTCTAACAATGTCTTTCTAAAAATAAACTATCACCTCATTGAAATCTCAAAGCTAGATAATGCATGATTAATTGAAGATACTATGAATAAATGAGGATTAAATTTGATAGCCCGAATGTTAAAGGGTGAAACTAGCTATAACTGACCCAAATATTCTGTTTCATGTTTGATGTTTTATGTTCAAACTGGCCAGATCCAGCCTCTCACACTTACATTACAATGTTTTTTTCTAAAAATAAACGATCTCAACATGGAAATCTCAAAGCCATGAGAATCCATGATTAATTCAAAACAATGTGAATAAAGAAGCATTTTCATTTGACAGATTAATCTGAATGGCAAAGGGTCAGACAGTGAAATATCTTGGGATTCCAGAGCCCACAGCTATTCAATATCTTCCCAAAAGACTTGAGAGACCTACAAGGAGTGGATGTAGATGTCTTCAAAACAGAACTGGATTTCTTTCAGTCAAGATTCCCAGAGGAGCTAATTTCACAGCAGGAAACACAAACAAGGACAGCAACATCAAATTCTTTCATTCACCAAAAACCAAATGTAAAAACAGAATTCATGAAAAAACAGTAAGAGACAATGGTGGTGCCCCAGCATGGCCACAGCTCTCAAACTGAAACAAGTAAAAGAGTTATAAAGAGATGTAAACTCACAAACGCATGCATTCAATTTTTTCATCAAGGCACAGACATAGCTGTGTGGGCAAAGAAGCTTGCTTCCCCACCATCCATTCCGAGATTCAATCCTATTGCATGGCACCTTCTACTTTAGGCCCAGGCTGACCAAAGCCTTATCAGTGGATACGGTAGACAGAAACTGAAAGAAGCCTGTCATATATACATGTGTGACCGAGATTTTTGGCATTATGTGATGCTTGTGAAGAAGAAGACTCATCAAGTTGAGCAACATCGCAGTCATGGCAGATACTCAACCATTTTTCATCCACAGACCCCTTTGATTACCATTTTATTCTAGTGGTCCCCATAACTATTCAATGTTTAAAAACTAGTTTTATAGAGATACGTCTTTCAAACATTCTTGCTACGCTTTTGTTACATTAACTTGCACCATCCGATCGTGGCCGTTGCCAGCCTCGCCTGGCCTCCGTGCCAGTGGCACGTAAAAAGTACCATCCGACCGTGGCTGTTTACCAGCTTCGTCTGGCACTTGTGCTGGTGGCACGTAAAAAGCACCCACTACACTCATGGAGTGGTCGGCGTTAGGAAGGGCATCCAGCCGTAGAAACATTGCCAGATCAGACTGGGCCTGGTTCAGCCTTCTGGTTTCCCAGACCCCAGTTGCACCGTCCAACCCATGCCAGCATGGAAAGTGGACGCTAAACGATGATGATGATGATGATGATGAAGTTGAATCAGGTAAAATGTTAGAGAAAGGATCCTTGTAAATACATACAATCTAAAGCATAATTTTTTTAGGGGCCCTTAAAATGCTATTGTGGATCCCCAACTTACTATTTTGTCGTGTGGACCCTGCTAAAATCTTATATGGACTCCAGTTGAGAACCACTGAACTAAAGTCAAATGATTAAAGCAAACGAGAGATAAAAGTACGAATTACGAACGGAGTGTCTGGAATTGTTTAGTCAAAGTTTCCTAATGCAAGGCTTATTGGCGATGGTTATGTGGTGGTGTGGGGGGTGAGAGTAGTGGTGATGTTTCTGTTGACAGCGAGATAGCGGTGATGATGCCGATGGCGACAGAGGATAGAATAAAGTTGGTGGTGACAGACTGTGGTGATAGGCGCTTACGTCGTCCTCACCAACCGCCAGCATCACCACCACCACCATCACCAGCCGCTGGTAAAAAGGGTAGGAGTAGTAGTGAGAGGTAGTAACTGAATCGGAAATTTTAGGTAGAAGTGGATGATGGGGGGGGGGTGATGTAGAGTTGATAGAATAGTATGTGGGGGGGTGGAATATCTGATGAGGTTTAGGCGTTAGTAAGAAGTGATAAGTAGTGGCATTGTTAATTAGTAATGGGGATGATAGAGACGGTAGGGGCGGCCGAAACAACGGAGTAGTAGTAGTAGTAGTAGAGGTGGTGGTGGTGGTAGTAGTAGTGGTAGTAGTAGTAGTAGTAAAGTTTGTGCTGTCCGCGTGGACGGCGGCGGTGGGGACGGACGGCGGTGCCACTTTTGTTAATCTAAGGAAAACTGCAGATGCTAAACTTACACATTGCACACTGCACGCAGATATCACACACACGACTAAGTCACAGATGCACACGCGTACATACGCACACACACGCACACACACGCACTCAAACGCACACACGGTGTCATATAAATATATACACACATACGCGCGCACACACACACACACAAATAGTCATACACTATTTCTTTATTACCCACAAGAGGCCACAAATAGTCATACACAAACACGTACACACGCAGAAAAACGCATGAAAAAATGATGCATATAATTTAAATACACACACGTTTATTCACACTAACACATATGCATACATAAACACACACACACATAATAAAGAATATGTATATAGACACACACGTGTATATATATATATATATATATACAGACACACACACACACAAATAGTCATACACTATTTCTTTATTACCCACAAGAGGCCACAAATAGTCATACACAAACACGTACACACGCAGAAAAACGCATGAAAAATGATGCATATAATTAAATACACACACGTTTATTCACACTAACACATATGCATACATAAACACACACACACATAATAAAGAATATGTATATAGACACACACGTGTATATATATATACAGACACACACACACCACATACAGAGATTGTGTTTGGATGTTACAAGGTCGTTGTTGCTTCTCTTCCTGTTGTATGTTGGATTGTGTTACATGAAAGAGAGAGAGAAAGAGAGAGAGAAACTTGTGAAGAGAGAGGAGGAGTAGAGTGTGTGTGTGAGAGAGAGATAATGAGGGAGGGGGAAGTGAGAGACAAACGTTTGAAGATCGAAGGGGGAAGCAGAGAAAGGGAAAGCTAATGAGAGAGGAGAATTGAGAAATGAAAGTGTGGTGACAAGGGGAAGGGGAAGAGAGAGAAAGAGAGAGAGACAGACAGAGAGCGAAAACAGAAAGAGAGAAACAGAGAGAGAGAGAGAGCGGAACCAGAAAAAGAGAGAGAGAGCAAAACAAGAAAGAAAGAGAGAGAGAGAGAATGGAATCAGAGAGACAGACGACAGATAGACAGAGACAGTGAGAGCGGAACCAAAATGAGAGAGAGGTAGAGAGAAAGAGAGGGAGAGTGAAAGAGAGTGCAGAACCAAAATGCAAGAGAGAGAGAGAGAGCGTGGAATCAGAAAGAGAGAGATATCAAGATAAGGAAAGTAAGAGACAAAAGTTCGAATAGAGAGGGGGAAGAAAAGAAAGAGATGACAATAATATTAGGGTTAATGAGGAGATGAAGGAGGAGGTAAGGAAAGATTTAGATAATGAGGGACGACATATACGGAGGAGGAGCGGGAGGAGGTATTTGAGAAATAACCAGAAAGAGAGAGAGGGAGGGGAGTAAAGGTAAGATTGATAGAGAAGGAGGGGTTTGAGAGTTGGAAGAGGAACAAACAGCCAATGAGGGGGAAGGAAGAGAGAGAGGAAAGGGACAGAGTTAAAAGACGTCGTGAGAGAGAGAGAGAAGAGAGAGAGTAAGATGGAGAGAGAGAGAAGAGAGGGGGAAAGAGAAAGAGACAGGAAGAGATAGAGGAAAAGAGAGATAAAGTGAAAGAGAAGAAGAGAGAGAGAACGGGTGAGAGGTGGGAATAGCAGTTGAGGCGGAGGAGATTTATTTCATGGAAACTGACAAAGCGATAGATTTATTGAAAAGGAACTTTATTAGAATAAACGGTGTTGGACGGGAAGGAGGTGGCGATGGTGGTGGTGGTGGTGGTGACGGTGACGATGATGATGACGGTGATGGTGGCGATGATAGCGATGGTAGGGTGATGATTATGACGATGGTGGTGGTGGTGGTTGTGATGATGACGGCGATGGTGTCAATAATGGTGATGATGGTGGTGATGACGGTGATGATGGTGATGATGACGGAAGTGATAGTGGTGATTACAATGATGATGGTGATGATGATGACGGTGGTGGTGGTGAAGATGGACGGTGGTGGTGGTGGTGCTAAGGAGTGGTGGTCATAGCAAAACCTATCAGTTTTTCATCTTTTTCTTGTTTCAGTCATTGGTCTGCTGCCATGCTGGGGCACCACCTTGATGGCTTTAGTCAACCCCCTGCTCAGTGTTACTTATTCTTCTATCAGTCTTTATTGACCAAACTGCTAAGTCATCATCATCATTTAACATCCATCTTCCATGCTGGCATGGGTTAGATGGTTTGACAGGAGCCAGCCAAGTAGAAGACTACACCAGGGATGTAAACAGACCAACACCAATTATCAAATGGTGGTGGAGGCAGCATAGATAAATACACATCCACGCATCACCATCATCATCATCATTATTTAGCATCCATTTCCCATATTGGCATGGGTTGGATGGCTTGAAAGGGGCTGGCAAAACCTGGGGCCACGCCAGGTTCCAAAGTCAGTTTTGTCATGGACCCTACAGCTGGGTGCCCTTCCTGATGCCAACCACTTTACAGGGTGGACTGGGTGCTTTTTACAGGTACCATCTCCCGTGCCTGTTATGTGGCACCGGTACATACATATACATAAATGAGGCTTCCATGCAGTTTCCATTTACCAAATTCACTCACAAGGAATTAGTGAGCCTGGGGTGGTTATAGTATAAGTCATTTGCTCAATGGTGATGGTGGTGATAATGATTATAAGATTGTGGTTTTGATTCATGGACCAGACAATATGTTGTGTTCTTCAGTAAAATACATCATTTCACATTGCTCAATCAACTCAGCTGGCAGAAATGAGTGCCCTTGCGACACACCAGTCTCCGGGCCAAGGGAGAAACAAATACAGCAGAACCTACAAAACTGGCTTTATGAGCTTATGGCTTGGGAAGAAACCTTGATCCTCAGATTTTATTCACATTCATAGCAACTCAAGTTGCCAACTGTGAGCTATACAAATTTTTTCAGCTTATCAAACTTCAATATGGGAAAAGCCTACAATCTTCTCTGCCAATAAATTATTATTTCTCCTGAACGGTGTTTTTTATACCTACCACAGACTGCTCAAAGCTTACAAACTTCCTACACTTAGATCTAAGAATCTTTCAATTATATATCAATATATATACCAGTGTACAAGACAGAATTTGAACTTGAAAAAAATTCACCCCAAAACTAAGGGTCGTCTTATATGCCTTGTATAAAATCTGAACCTTAACTTATTGTGGTTTAGAGTAACACCAATTTCAATGGAGGACAGCGTAGAGTGTTTGTATATATCCTATGGGTCTACAGTACAGTATTTTCTACTGATAATTGCCCATATCAATGGAGAATACCGTAAAACACTAACATAGATCGTATGGTTCTACAACTCAGTATGTTTTTCTGATACATACAAGTACGTTTGGGAAGCTGGATAAACAGTAAGATTATATAAAAATACAACAATTGCAGCGTGGAAGGTGTTTATAAGCCATTTAAGAAACACACAAAATCCGTTAGATTCACTTCAACATTTGAATTTAATTTGTCAAAATATTTTCGTCGCTTTGAGTCCGCGATTTGTTCACTGACGTCAGTTGAACGTTGAAGTGAATCCAACGGTTTTTGTGTGTTTCTTAAATGGCTTATAAACACCTTCCACGCTGCAATTTAGTTCATCCATCAATGTATTCAGCTAGACCCTCCAAGGTGGCGGTCCAGCATGGCTGCAGTCCAATGAGTGAAACAAATAACACAAAAAAGGTACAGGACCACCTTGCCCTTTATCACAGTGTGTGTGTGTGTGTCCATTCTTGTGGATCTTGTCTGCTTTGGTTTGGTTCTTTGTACCCTTATTTCAAGGAATATTCAAACTCACTCCAATGCAATTCTGCTCAAAATAGAACAAAACAAGTTCTGTTTCCACAAACGCGGATCGTTCCGTCTACCATTTTTTTTATATTTAGTTCTTTCTCTCTCTCTCTCTCACTCTCTCTCTCTCCAAACTTCTTCCCTCTGTATCTCTATCTCCCCTTCCTCTCTCCCACCCCTTCTCCTCTCTGCTTCTCCCACCCTCTCCCCTCTCTGCTTCTTCCTCCCTTTTTCTGTGTCTGTATCTCTCCTTCTTTCTTTCCTACATTTCATCCCTCTCTCCTTCCTCTATACACACACACTCTCTCTCTCTCTCTCTCTATCTCTATCTATCTCTGTTCCCTTCCTCCCTCTCTGTTTCTCTCTCACCTTCCCTCTCTCTCTCTCTCTCTCTCCATTTCTCCCTCTCTAACTTTCTATCTTTCTCTCTTCCTGTTTTTCTTCCTTTCACTCTCTCCTCATCTCTCTCTCCCTCTCTCTCTCTCTATTCCCCCTCTATCTCTTTCTTTCTTTCTTTCCTTCCCCGTCTCCCTCATTCTTTCCGTTGCCCCCACCCAACCAACCCACTCCCCCCCCATCTCTAAATATTCCAGCATCCAGCAATTATGTCATAAGTCTTTTTTCCTATTTATAATTGATCCATATTTATTGATTTCGGAGTCGCATCCAATCTGAAACTCCACAATACCAAACTATCAATACATCTTACCAATCACTGGGCCTGGCTACCAATACCGTTCCGTTTAGCTTTCTACTCTACAAATAAACTATCTCTCTCTCTCTCTCCCTCTCTCTTTACATCTCTTTCACTCTCTCTCGACATCCCTCTCTTTCTTTCACTTTCTCTCTTTATATATATACTAGCAGTATCGCGCAGCGTTGCTCGAGTTTGTTTTGTTTTCGATCCTTTAGAATTGGAATTTTTGAAGAGTAAAAATTTCGCCTTATGTAGCTTGTTATTCTCTTCAAGTGAACATTTTTCTGGTTGAAATACACCGAAAAATTGGCGACACAGCAATAAAAAAAATTGTAAAAAATAGGGATTTTCATAGAAAAAAAGCAGCTTTTTGATGTAAATAATTTTTGGTGTTAACATGGTCTGATTTGAATTTTTTCTTCTACGGAAGGAAGAGCAAGCCTTCTTCTATCATACTTTCAATTTTTGTCACCTTATGCCACAGGGTCTCGGAGGAGATAGTGTTAGTTGAAGGCTACCAAACTTGCCACACACAGACAACTTCAGCTTTATATATATATATATATATATATATATAGCTTTCCCTCTCCATTTATCTTTCTTTCTCTCGCTCTCTCTTCTCTTTTTCTCTCTCTACATCCCTCTTTCCCTCGGTCTCTCCCTCTCTACACCTCTCTCGCTCTCTCTCACACTATCTTTGTCTCTATCTATCCAGCTAGCTAACAAGATACTAGACCCTATCTTTTCATCTATCCAGTTCCCTAATTTATTTATTTAAACTTCTATGTACATATATATATATATATATATACAGATTTGCACATATGAATAAATGCATGTATATATATATGTGTGTGTGTGGTGTGTGTGTGTGTGTGAGTGTGTGTGTGCGTGTGAGTGTGCGTGCGTGTGTGTGTATATGTGAGTGTGTGTGTGTGTGTGTGTGTGTGTATAAAACTGTTAAGAGTAGATATTAGACCTTGATCTTGGTCATAAGACTAAGAAATATATATATGATAGATCGCTAGCCACTATACCTTCTTTATTTTCTTTTCCTGTCGCTTTCTGTTGAAGAGCTTAGGCTCGAAACGTTAAAGACTTCTTCACTTCCCAAGTGTTAAACTAATACATCTGTTTGTTGTCTACACCACCCGTCTTTGTCTTCTGGTTTTTTTTTGTGAATTCTCACCCTATATATATATATATATATATATATATATATATATACACACACATATATGTGTGTGTGTATGTATGTATATATATATATGTACATGTATATGTGTATGTATATGCACATACATATATACATGTGTGTGTATATATGTGTGTGTGTGTATGTATATATATATATATATGTATGTACATGTATATATGTATGTATATGTACATACATATATACATATGTGTGTGTGTATATATATATATATATATATATGCATATGTGTATATACATGTATGTATATATATGTATTATTATTATTGAAGGTGGTGAACTGGCAGAACCGTTAGCATGCCAGGCAAAATGTCTGGTTGTATTTCGTCCATCATTGCATCTTGAGATCATATTTCGCCAAGGTTGACTTAGCCTTTCTTCTTTTTGGGGTCGATCACTGGGGTTAATGTCATCGACTAGTCCCCTTCCCCCAAATTTCAGGCCTTGTGTTTTAAGTAGAAAGGATGATTATTATTATTATTATTGCTATTATTATTATTATTGTTGTTATTATTTTTACATGCTGGTGTCACGTAAAGGGCACCTTTTGAGCACTGGGCCTCGCGGAGGCAATAACAAATGACCGAGACCTTTGGCAATAGGCTGTGCTTGAGAAGGAAGATCCATCAAGCTGAATGAAATCAGAGTCATGGTAGATACTGGTGTCGCATAACTGGCACCCGTGCCAGGGGCTGGTTAAAGCACCCATTACACTCTCAGAGTGGTTGGTATTAGGAAGGGCATCAAGCCATAGAAATCATACCAGATCATTGGTGCCTTGTTGTACCACTACTCTCTCTCTCTCTCTCTCTCTCTCTATATATATATATATATATATATATATAAGATGGGAGAAGGAAAGAGAGAGCGAGAGGGAAAGAGAGAGAGAGAGCGTAATCAGAAGACAAAGAGAACCAGTTCACCTCCAGATATCTCTGACATGTCCAATGGTTCACTAATGTTTGATGTTTTTTGGCTTTTTTGTTTTTTTTTAATGAAAGTAAGGCCATTTTTTTTTCTGTTTTCTTTTATCTTTACTTTTGTATCTTCACCTGTTGATAACAGTTTTTGTCTTTCTCACCTGGCCTTTGGATTCTTATAGGACATGGGTTCCTGTGACATTTTGGACTTGTCGAAGGTGGGGAGGGAGAGGGAGAGAGAGAGATAGGGAGAGGGAGAGTGGGAGAGAGTTTGGGAGAGAGAGAGAGTGTGTGTGTGAGTGTGTGTTGTGTATGTATATATGTGTGTGTGTGTGAGAGAGAGACAGAGTGAGTGTGTGGGGGGAGTGTGTGTGTGTGTGTGTGTGGTGTGTGTGTGTGTGTCTGTATATGTGTGTGCACAAACACATGTGTGTGTAAAGAAACAGAGTAAATTTTAAAACAAAAAATAATTTATCTTTTATTGTGAATAATGCTTTTTTGCTTACTTCACCTCCCCCACCCCACCCCACACATCTTTAGATTAAAGTTGAAGTGGATTGTACTCACACCAACAACCACAACAAACTGGTTACACATATATAAATAAATATCAAACATATATAAATAAATATCAAACAAACTACAAAAATAAATAGAAATTTCCTAAATGCAGAGTCAGATCACACACACACAAACACACACACAAACAAACACAAACCACCACACACACACCACAAACACACACACATACAAACACACACACCACACAAACACAAAACACACACACACACAACACAACACACACAAACACACAAAAACACACAATAACAAAACACCACCACACACAAACAACCACACCACACACACACAAACACACACACACACACAACACAAACAAACACACACACACACAAACAAACAAACCACACACACACACCAAACACCACACCACACAACAAACCACACACACACAACACACACACACACACACAACACACAAACACACACACACACACACACAACACAAACACACACACAAACACACACACACACAAAACACACCACACACACACAAACACACAAACAAACACACACACACCACAAACACACACAACACAACACACACACACACACAAACACACACACACCAACAAACCACACAAACACACACAAACACACACACAAACACACCACACACACACACAAAACACCAACACACCAACAACAACACCACACACACAAACACACACACAAAAAACACACACACAAACACACACAACCACAAACACACACACACACAAACACACACAAACCACACACACAAACACACACACCAAAACACAACCACACACACACACACAACAACACACACACACAAACACACACACACACAAACAACACACACCACACACACAAACAAACACCACAAACAAACACACACAAACAAACACACACACCAACACACACACAACACACACAAACACACACACACACAAACACACACACACACAAACAAACACACACACCACAAACACACACACAAACCACACACACACACAAACACACACACAACACAAACCACACACACACAAAACACACCACACACACCAAAACACACAACACACAAACCAAAAACAACACACCACCAAACACACACACACCACACACACACACACACCCACCACAAACAAACACACACACACACAAACACACACACACACACAAACACACAAACACACACACACAAACACAACACACACAACACACACACAAACACACACACACAAACACACACAAACACACACACACACACACAAACACACACACACACAAACACACCACACAACAAACACACACACACACAAACACACACACACAAACCACACACCACACAAACACACACACAACACACACACACAAACAACACACAACAAACACACACACACAAAACCAAACACACACACACACAACACACACACACACACAACACACACACACAACACACACACACACAAACAAACACACACACAACACACACAAACACACACACACACAAACACACAAACAAACACACACAACACACACACAAACACCACACACAACACAAAACACACTCACACACACACCAAACACACACACACACACCACAAACACACAACACAAACACACACACACAAACACACACACAACAAACACACACACACACTCACACACACACAAACACACACACACAAACACACACACACAAACACACACACACACATCACACACACACAAACACACACACACACACAGTTACATGCATGAATGCATACATATATATATATATATCATCATCATCATCATTTAATGCCAGTCTTCCATGCATGCATGGGTAGGACGGCTGACAGGAGCCAACCAGGTAGAAGACTACCCCAGGCTACTCTGTCTATTTTGGCAGGGTTTTTATGCCAAGATGCCCTTCCTAAAAACCAACCACTCCACAGAGTGGACTTGGTGCTTTTTACATAGCACCAGCACAGGCAAGGTCAGTTTTGACATGGTTTTCACCAGCTGGATGCCCTTCCAAATGCCAACCACTTTACAGTGCGGACTGGATGCTTTTTATGTGGCACCAGCCACATAAATATATATATATATATATGACAGGCTTCTTTCAGTTTCCGTCTACCAAATCCACTCACAAGGCTTTGTGACTGAACCTGGAACTATGTGGTTGATAAGCAAGCTACTCACCACACAGCCACTTCTATATATATATATATATATATATATATACAATATGTTACATTACTCGGTAGTCAAGATAAAACTCTGAGTTTCAGATGCCAAAGTGGAAATCCACAACACCATCTCTTCGGTTATCTGGCTATTTGAAAACGTTATGAAAAAATACCGTTAAAAATGAAGGGAAATTACTCTGTTATAACTCTGCTTTGCCTGCGTACTTATACATCGCTCGCATTTTTCGTCATAAAAATTATATAAAAATACATAAAAATATATAAAAATATATAAAAATATATAAAATCTTCTTGGGACATAACACAGAAAGCATGTTCTATCCGTTTTCTTTAGGGGACCAAAAACGTAACAGAAATTTAGTCACATGTGGGCATGATCCGAAAAGCTCTGTCCTTGTATTTAGACATGTGGTAGGGTCTAAGCTGCTTTTCCAGATAAGCCATCTCTCCATGTCGCATAAACCGCACCTTCCGCTGCCGTTAGTATAGGGCTTACATCTGGCCAAAATCTTCCATTGTATGTTATAATCGACACCTTTATCTCTTAAAGACCAAATATGATTGGATAATTGTGTCGCTTTTCTTTTGTTCCAGTGCCTAAAGCTCAAAGTGTGGTTATTGAACCTGGCCTTGAAATTACCCTCTGTCAGGCCCACGTATTTCTTCGTCGAAACGGTGTCTTTAGTGGTTATAGAGTTTACGGTAGCTTCATATATGATGGTTTTGGACATGCAAGCTCCATTTAGCGGGCACAATTCTTTATTCCTGCATGAACAGCTGTTTTCTTCTTGTGTTTTTTGTATGTTATGATTGATTATGTTTTTAAAATTGGTAGTTGAACTAAAACTAATTTTTAAATTGTGTCTATTAAAGAGTTTCCTATAAGCATGGTTAACTGGAAAATGTCTATCTATCAGTGCTAGGAAATATTTACCTATATTGAAGGCCACCTCGGGTGAGTAAGGGGGCGTAAACCAGATGACCTTCCTATTTCTATTATTCCTTTTCCTTATTGTTGGGCTGGTGATAGGTGTATATTTTATTTTTTCGCTAAAACCACTATCTTTTAAAGCTTTATTATAAACTGGGGCAACGCTATTGAAGATGTCCTCATTAGATGAGAGGCTAGAAATCCTCTTACTAATATTTTTAACTAAATTTTTGAATACTATAGGGGGATGGCATGAACCTACATTAATATAACTTAGTCTATCATTGGGCTTCCTATAAGGCTTATAAATATTATTATTAAGATCTAAGGAAACGTCTAAGAAATTGACAACCGTCAGGTTAGTGTCTATAGTTATACTAAGTCCGAAGTGTTTCATTAACTGGATAATATCCTTCCTAAAACGATCTTGTGCTGGTCCATTGTATTAGCTGTTAAGGCGAGGCATCATCTTTGTAGATGGCGAAATGTACGTTAGGGAATGTCTTACCGAAGGTATCTAGGAGAAAGAGTCCAATTAGATCACAGATGCCTGCCCCATCATATGAACCCATGCTCACATCGAAAGCGCCCTCCGTGTCGGTGTTTTTTACCCACTTTGCATTCTCACTGAAAAGTAATGTCTTTCTAGCATGGAAGATTATATCCTTATCATTGGTACTAATTTCTATGAAGTCACTAGCGAAGAGGCATAAAAATCAACAATATCGAATTGTGTAAACCTCGCTTTTTTCTTATTCTTAATAGCTTTAAACCAGTCTACGACTTCTATACTATTGGACCATTGCACTAGCCTAGTATCGGTCTTAATTTTCGTATTTATTTTATCTAAAATTTCTTTGCTAATAATCCCTAGTTCTGACTAGGCACTGGAACAAAAGAAAAGCGACACAATTATCCAATCATATTTGGTCTTTAAGAGATAAAGGTGTCGATTATAACATACAATGGAAGATTTTGGCCAGATGTAAGCCCTATACTAACGGCAGCGGAAGGTGCGGTTTATGCGACATGGAGAGATGGCTTATCTGGAAAAGCAGCTTAGACCCTACCACATGTCTAAATACAAGGACAGAGCTTTTCGGATCATGCCCACATGAGACTAAATTTCTGTTACGTTTTTGGTCCCCTAAAGAAAACGGATAGAACATGCTTTCTGTGTTATGTCCCAAGAAGATTTTATATATTTTTATATATTTTTATGTATTTTTATATAATTTTTATGACGAAAAATGCGAGCGATGTATAAGTACGCAGGCAAAGCAGAGTTATAACAGAGTAATTTCCCTTCATTTTTAACGGTATTTTTTCATAACGTTTTCAAATAGCCAGATAACCGAAGAGATGGTGTTGTGGATTTCCACTTCGGCATCTGAAACTCAGAGTTTTATCTTGACTACCGAGTAATGTAACATATTGTATAGATAAATTTCCTCTATTTACATAATATTGAGGTCTCTTTCTTTCTTTTGTTATCTTACCGTTTTATCAATATATATATATATATATATATATATATACACACACATATATATATGTGCATGAATAATATATAGTCTAATGACTAATTCGTTTTTTGTGCTAGGCCACTGATAATAATAATTTATTATTACCCATTTATTATGTTTAAATATATATACATATATATATATATGTATATATATATATATGTATATATATAACTATTTGGACTTTGGGTATATGTTTATTTGTATGTCAATTAAAGCACATTTGCTGTTTGGGCTATCTGGTGTCATCCACAGTTACTATATTATTTTCACTGGATCTACTTCTGGAAATCCATGGTGTTCGTTGAATTTATAATTGATGAAAGAAATAGAAGATGGGTTTAATACAAATCTTTATGCAACATGACAATCCTGTCAACCCATTCTTCACCTGTCCCATGGGGGTAGGATATTATGCATCTGGTTGTGTCGCATCAACCAATGAAGGGTGTGTCTGTTCAGGTGCTTGGTGTAAAAAAACAAGATATCCTACTCAATATACTGAGTTCTCCTTGGCATGTTGTTCTTGCTAGCTGAGCAACGTGAAATGAATGGTCTTGCTCAAGAACACAGTGTGTCACCCAGTCCAGGAATCAAACCTACAATCTTGCGATCATGAGTCCAACACCCTCACCACTAAGCCAAATAAAAAAGGTTACCTTCTCAACTCATGTTGACTCATAAGGGACGGTTTCCTGGTTTCATGGCATATATATTTCCTGCCCAGATGAGACACCGGCCCATCGCAGGATTACAGATTTTTACCAGTTGAGTGGACAGGAGCATTGTGAAATGAAGTGTTTTGCTCAAGAACACAATCTGTCATCCAATCCAGGAATCGAAACCACAATTTTACAATCATGAGTCCAACACCCTAACCACTAAGCCATGTGACTCCACATCAGTTGAATGGGACTAACTTTGACCAGTGGGTTTCCTTGTGATTCATTGCAGGAACACGAAGACAGCAACCCTTTTTTAACAAGAATGGTAACAGGGGACCAATAAATGGATTGTCTTATAACAATGTGGGGTGCGTGGAGGTGCATGGCTTAGTGGTTAAAGTGATCATCATGATCATCAGATTGTGGTTTCAATTCCAGGACGAAGCAACATATTGTGTTCTTGAGCAAGACACTTCATTTCAAACTGCTTCAGTCCCCTCAGCTGGCAAAAATGAGTAATCCTGTATCAGAAAGGGCATCTGGCAGAAGAAAACTCAATCCCTAATGTATTCTCATCCGACCCTTAAAAGAATGGAAAAGTAGACTGCTGCTGCTGCTGATGATGATGGTGATGATGATGATGGTGATGATGTTGATGATGATGATGGTGATGATGTTGATGGTTGGTTAAAAACTGGCACACCCCATTGGTTACAACAATAAGGGTTCTCAGTTAATCTGATCGAATAGAACAGCCTGCTTGCGAAATTGATGTGCAAGTGGCTGAGGACTCCACAGTCATGCATACTCTTATTTGCAGGGAGATTCAGCATGACACAGAATGTGACAAGGCTGGCCCTTTGAAAAACAGCTACCTACGATTCATTTTCGCCAGGTGAGTGAACTGGGGCAATAAATAAGGTGTCTTGCTCAAGGACATAATGTGCTGCTGGGAATTGAACTCACGGCCTTATGATTGTGAACCAAATACTTTAACCATTGAGCCACACAACTTCATAGTGATTGTTGATAACGATGATGATGATCATGATGATAATGATGGTGATGACGATGACGATGAGGGTTGCTTAACATAAGGTACCATGAGTCAATGAAGAAGCCTCTATGAGGTCAGTTACCCTGCAAGAAACAGCAGCCAAATCTCCCACAAATGTTCTACCACCACCACCACCACCACCACCACCACCATCATCAATACCAACACCAACACCTTAGAAAAGGATGTGTAGTTGGAACACAATTAATTAATGTCGACATGCTCCAGGATTTCCTACAGGTGAGAAAGAAACAACACGCTCATGACAACAACAACAACACTGAAATACCAGATATTCATCAAGGCAAACCGGAATTTTCCCATACAAAATGTAACAAGTGTGATTGCCCCACTTGCCACTGAAGCAAGAAGCCAACACCTTGACCTAGTTTTTACTCTCCATTGAAGAAACCATTTCTTCAATAATAACCTTGAGAAAAAGAAAAAAAAACCATCGCTTACTTCTTCCTCTACCTCTGTCCTCCCCCTCCCCCTTTTTTTCTTCTTTTTGTTCCTTTATTCTTTTACTTGTTTCAGTCATTTGACTGTGGCCATGCTGGAGCACCGCCTTTAGTCGAACAAAAATAATCACCAGGACTTATTCTTTGTAAGCCTGGTACTTATTCTATCAGTCTCTTTTGTTGAACAGATACGTTACGGGGGCATAAACACACCAACATCGGTTGTTAAGCAATTGTGGGGGAGACAGACACAGACACACAATCATATACATACACATATTTATCGGTAAAGGCATGAATCGCCAGGTAAAATGCTTAGTGGTATTTCATCTTTCTTCCTGTTCTGAGTACAAAAGAGACCGATAGAATAAGTACTGGGCTTACAAAGAATAAGTCCAGGGGTCGATTTGTTCAACTAAAGGCGGTGCTCTAGCATGGCCACAGTTAAAATGACTGAAACAAGTAAAATAATATATATGACAGGCTTCTTTCAGTTTCCGTCAACCAAATCCACTCAAGGCTTTGGTTGGCCTGAGGCCATAGTAGATGAGACTCACCCAAGGTACCACGTAGTGGGACTGAACCCTGAACCACGTGGTCGGGAAGCGAGCTTGTTACCACACAGCCATGCTTGCACCTACTCTTTGTTGACGAACATTAAAGTATAGGGATTTTGGAGGTGTGCTTGTTGAGCAAGTGATTTCACCTGAGATGGTGTGTTGGAAACGAAGAAAAATATTATAGTGTCAAAGATACATATTAGTTTCAAATTTCGACACAAGGTAAGCGGTTTTGGTGGAAGGGGGCAGGGGGGAAACCCAGTTGCACCAACTTCTCTCTCTACCTAACCCCCCCCCCAGCCCATGAAGTGTTCAACTGGTACTCATTCTGTCCACCCCGTAAGGATGAAAAGCAAAATCAATAAAAAAGCAATATACATATATATATAATGTGTGTGTATGTGTGTATCTATCTATCTACATATATATCCACACAGACACACACACACACAATAGGCTTCTTTCAGTTTCTGTTTACCAAATCCACTCACAAGGCTCTGATTGGCTCAGGGCTATAATAGAATATATTTGTCTGAGGTGCCATGCAGTGGGACTAAAACCGAAACCAGAATCGCAAAGCCACACCTGAGCCTATAAAACATGTTATGCTTACCTCACCTAGATACCCCCAAGTTGTCACCCATTCAAGTACCACCTAGGCTCAACGTAGCTTAACTTTGACGACTGAATGGGAACCAATGCATTGAACATGATATATGGCTGGCAAATAGTTGACACGTGACCTCAATAAATTTATATAAAATATTTTTTATAAACAAACTTAGAGGTGGTATGGGCATGTGTTTAAGGGGGGATGAAGAGCATGTTCTGAAGAGGATGACTGCATTTGAGGTAAATGGAGTGTGAAAGCGAGGTAGACCGAGGGAAAGGTGGAGGAGGTGATTGGAAGGGTTGGTTTGAAAAAGGAGGCCTTCCAAAACCAGGCAAGATGGTGAGATGGTGTAAGGGCAGTTGCTATGGCAATGAGGTAGATCCAGCCACCCCAGTTAACGGGGACAAAACCTGGATTTAAAACAATGGATGAAAAAATAAAGAAAGAAAAGAAATGTTGAGTGAACTGGTATTCCAAAAGCTATTAATTAACATTATAACAGATGATGTCTGTTGTCAGGGATCTCTTAGCTTAATGATACAAAGTGGTCAGCCCAAATTTGTAAGGTACATGGTTCAATTCTCTGTTGCAACTTGCTGGTCAATTTTTTTTCCCATCTTCTAAGGTTATTCAGCCAATCTTCTAAGTTGTTTTCGCAGCCATTCTGCATTCAAAATTTACTCTTTCATTTGTTTCAGTTATTTGACTGTAGCCATGCTGGAGCACTACTTTTAGTCGAACAAATCAATCCCCAGGACTTATTCTTTGTAAGCCTAGTACTTATTCTATCGGTCTCTTTTGCCAAATCACCAAGTTACAGGGATGTAAACACACCAACATCGGTTGTCAAGTGATGGTGGGAGGACGAACACAGACACATAAATACACATGCACACACACACACGACAGGCTTCTTTCAGTTTCCGTCTACCAAATCCACTCACAAGGCTTTGGTTGGCTCAAGGCTATAGTAGAAGACACTTGCCCAAGGTGCCACGCAGTGGGGCTGAACTCAGAACCTGAAGCTGGGAAGCAAGCTTCTTACCACACAACCATGCCTGTAAAATATATAAAATATATTTGTTTGGAATAGTCATGAGCAACCTTTTTCAAGAAGAGGGGCCGCATGAAGCATAGCTCCTCATCAGGTGGGCCACACTATTTAAAAATATTGAAGGGACTTTTTCATTTGATTTGCCATTTAAAAAGTTGGAAGCTGAAAGAAGTAAGAGACTGAAATCTGTAATTTGCTGATAAATTACATTTTACAAATTGTGACATATTTGAACCACTCAGGGGAGCCCAACAAGGGACAAAGGACTGTTTCTTTTATTTTATTAGTATTAGTAAACCAGTGATTACCGCCCGTTGACAAGAGGCAATTACCTCGAAACCGCAGTCCGGTGCGTTTCACTTAGGCTTACGAGAAAGGGATGGCCTCCCTTTGCAAATACCATAAGGGCACGGATAGTGTGCCTAAAGCCAGCTGGAGACGACGATCTCCTGGGGCTAAAAGCTACAGTAACACCCACCCTTTGTGGTTAGCCATATTGAGATGGCTAGTATACTTTACGTTATTAGTATTCCATTTCACATAAATATCCAGTAATGTCTGTGTGAGTGGCTGACTGTTCCAGTGTGGAGGTGCATGGCTTAGTGGTTGGGGCATTGCATTTGTGATTGTAAGATTGTGGTTTCGATTCCTGGACTGGGTGATGCATTGTGTTCTTGAGCAAGTTACTTCATTTCATATTGCTCTCTTCCACTCAGCTGGCAAATCTGAGGAATCCTGCGATGGACTGGTGTCCCATCCAGGTGGGGATTATATGTCATGAAACCAGGAAAGCAGCCCTTGGGAGTCGACGTGACTCCCTTTTACTTTACTGACTGCCCCAGTGCCTCACCTTTGCTATAGCTTGTGGTAATGCTGCAAGTTATGAGAATAGAAGGGGTTTAAAGTCCCATCAGTTTGCTCAAAACGTTTCCCACTGGTTCACATGTGACAACTGGATTTCCCAAAAGCACGAGTGAAGGTACAGTGTGATCGCATCAAAGCATACAGGACAGGCGTGGACAACATTTCCTGAGAAGTGGGTCACATGAGATATGAGTCATCATCAACCAGGAGAATTCATCTACGAAGCAATTGCCCCAGCTCCCCTTCAGGATTGGCAAAAGTGATGTGGTGGACAACGAAAAACCTGACTGATGACAGTCAAGGCTGATCTGGAACCCAACCTAGCCCCCCATATCTACGGCGTTTGCCACTGGAATAAGGAGTGGTTGGAGATCACACAGTCGTTAGCCTCAAATCGCCAGGCCTGGTCTGCGTTTGTGAGAGACGCAGCATTGAGGATGAATGAAGCCAGCTCAACCCACCCCGGGTGAATGCTGTCTAAGAAGAAGAAGAAGGCTGCACTACTAGTAGGTTGTTCCGAAAATAATGGCCAATTTCAGAATCATAATTTTATTCTGGAAAAATTAACAATAGAAATGTTTTGATTAGTCAAAGTATGAGCCGTGAACATCTCTGCATCTCTGCCATCGATCAGCAAGATTATTTATGCCTCGTTAATAAAAACTTATTGGCTTTGATGCTAAGAGATCTTTGAAAGCTGATTCCACCTCTGGTTTGGACCTGAAAGTTTTTTCACTTAAAAACGTGTTTAAATGCTTAAAAAATGGTAGTCATTGACGGTAACTTTTACATTAAGTGGGCCATTCAGAGAGTCCTGTAGGCTGCAGGTTTGTCCATGAATGATTGACTGATTCACACACACACACACTCACACACAGATCTAAAAAAAAGTATCAAAGGTCCTTCCAAGCCATAGGCCCTGATATATGTATAGAACCAAATGAAGGGCAGATTTTCAATCTTGGGACCATCTTCATTCCCAAAAAGTACGAGAGGGAGTCAGAAAGTAATGCCATTTTGTTTAGGACAGGTATAATTACCAACAGAGGAACATGTATCATACATCAAAATGAAGCTGGTCCTCTGTGGATCACATCCCTACTTCTCAATATAGTCACCGTTTCTCTCAATAGCAATGTTCCACCTTCGAATGAGAGCATCTATCCCTGCCCCGTAATCTGCCACTCCTAGATTCTGTGGCTTAAATATCCCCTGCCTTGGACTAGACATGTGACCACTCACTTCTACCAGCTGAGTGGATTGGAGCTGGGTGAAATATGAAGTGTCTTGCTCAAGAACACAATTTTACAATCATGGGTTCAACACCCTAACCAGGAGTCCACACTCACACAATACAACCACACACACACATACACATGCACACACACACAATACAACCATACACACACACACACACAGCCACACATATGCACACACACACACACACACAAAGCTGTTTCAATGAGTCAGTTTTGATACTTTACTCTCTGACCTCTGCCTATTATTTTATCTTATCTCATCTTTTTGTATTTTTTTTTTGCATCATTAAAATTATTTTATCTCAACTGGACGATCACTTCTGGCTGATATCGTTTCACTGGTTTCAGCTCAACATATTTATTTGTTTACTCATTTAGTTTACGCCATATCTTATCTAACTTCAAAATTAAATAGTTCTTTACCTTGAACATTATCTAAATGGACTGGAATTTGGGCGGCTGATCTACAAATAAAGCTGATACAGGTTTCTGATAAAAAGAAAAAATGGATATAAAAAAATGCATGACATACAGTACATCATACGAGCTTTTGTCCTCTGATTATGGATTTCAATATTTTCATTCATCATCATCATCATCATCATTATTTAGCATCCGTTTTCCATGCTAGCATGGGTTGGATGGTTTGACTTGGAACTGCTAAGCCAGAGAGCTACACCAAGTTCCAGGCTCCGAGAGTGTAGTGGGTGCTTTTAAATGTGTCACCATCATCGATGCTTCTTATGTGTCACCATCAAGGGTGCCTTTTATGTTTCACCATCAAGGGTGCCCCTTATGTGTCACCATCACAGGTGCCTTTTATGTGTCACTGTCACGAGCGCCTTTAACTTGTCACTGTCACAGGTGCCTTTCACATGCCACCATCAAGGGTGCCTTTTATGTGTCGCTATCTCAAGTGCCTTTTATGAGTCAATGTCACAGGTGCCACCAACATTGCAAAATAAAATTCATTTGACCAAAATGAAATTCATTTGACCATGTAGTTAGAAAGACAGAGAGAGGAATCTATCTACATATACAGGTGCAGACATGGCTGTGTGGTAACAGGTTTACTTCCTAACCACATGGCTCCAGGTTCAGTCCCACTGCATGACACCTTGGGCAAGTGTCTTCTACTATAGCCTTGGACCAAGCAAAGCCTTGAGAGTGGATTTGGTAGATTGTTTGCAGTTGTGCTTGTTTGTTTGTTTGTCTGTGGACAAGATATCTCAAGATCCGCCGGATGGATTTGGATGAAACTTTCAAGGATGTTTAGCCTTATGACTGGCACAAACTGCTTAGCTTTTGGGATCGATCCAGTACCAGACGAGGATTCTTGATTATTTGTTATACTTACTTTACATGAAGTATTATGAGATATTCTCATTTTAAAAATCATCTCTGGCTAATCATTGAGAGGACATTGGTGTTGCCTTGGTAGAGGTTTGCACTCCCTGAGTGCTCTTGTTATTATTAAGATGGTGAGCTGGTAAAATTATTAACATGCCAGGCAAAAATGCTTAGCGGCATTTCATCTGCCTTTATGTTCTGAGTTCAAATTCTGCCAAGATCAACTTTGCCTTTCATGCTTTTGGGGTCAATGAAATAAGTATCAGATTTTTTTTTTCAGTGTAGAACTTCCATCATCCCACTACCAAGTTTGCCATCTCCCCTTCCTTTCTAATTCATATGTTGTGACAGAGAAATACACAAGAGTATTATTGTAGTAGATTGTAAAATTGCCATTGTTGACTCACAGTATATTTTAGCCTCTCCCCTTTAGTGTATGCTCTTTCTTTGTTATTTCAGATAACCAGATGACATTGGCATCTCTCTATATATAAACGGCAAAATGTCTGTCTGTGTGTGTGTGTGCATGTCCTTTATACAAATCCACAATTTTTCAGTTAGAGGGCTCACACTTTCTATGGTCATTCAAAACCGTCCAAGGGTGGTCGTGCACATCTTTACATTTCCCCAGTCACCCTGCAAAGCGATTAAAAAATCAATAGAGGTGACTTTTTTGTGAATTTTCTATGCAAAACCCAATCAAAATGCCCGAAACTTAATACGCCAATTAATGCCATCTTTTCATTCTCCTGCGTCTTCTCTCTCACATCTGTCTCCCTCTCTTTCTCTCTCATTTGCTCTTTCTTAGGCCTTTCTTTCTTCCCTCTCTCTCTCTCTCTCTCTCTTTCCCTCTCTTTCTCCCTCACTCTGTTGATGACTGGTGTTTTTATGTTTAATCGACCCGGAAAGAACAAAAGCGAAACTCAACCTTGGCAGGACTTGAACTCAGAATATAAAGGGTTGGAAGAAACACCACTAAGCATTTCTTCTTTGCCAATGCTCTAATGATTCTACCGACGTCTCATGTAGGCACCAAGCAAGCAATTTTAAGGTGAAAAGCTTCAACGATAGCATTGACTTCAGCACTTAAAGACTGGTCCTTTATTTTATCGACCACAGAGGAATGAAAGACAAAACTGACTTTGGCAGCAGTTGAACCTAGAAGACAAACTGCAAAGCAATTTTTTTGCAAAGATTCTAACAATTCTGCTATGTTCTTTCAACTAAAAATTCCAGTCTGTTGTTAGCTGCTCAATGTACAAAGCTTTTTATTTCCCTCCATTTATTGCCATCAGGCATATACGAACGATATAAAAACTCTTTCTATTTCATAAAGATCATTTTCACCATTATATAAGTTATTTATTTATTTATTGGAACAAATCTTTCTTTAAATCTATTCCTGCCATGTTTGGAGGCTAAACATGGTGGAATCTTTGAAACGAAACTCCAAAGCGAAAAACCCCCTCCTCCCCCACCCCTCTCTCTTTCTTACTCTCTCTCTCTCTCTCTTACTCATTGTTTCATTTGCTCTGTCTTCTTTTCTTTTTCTTTTTCCTTCTCTTCTCTCATCTTTTCATTCTCCTGCTTCTTCTCTCTCTCTCATTTGCTCTTTCTTAGGCCTTTCTTTCTTCTACTCTCTCTCTCTGTCTGTCTTCCCTCACTCTCTCTCTTTCCCTTTCTTTCTCCCTCACTCTGTCTTCCTCTTCTCTTCCACTTTGTCTCCTTCTCCTGTAATCTCTCTCTCTATCCTTCTTTCACACACCTACACTTTCTGAGGATTCTCTCTCTCTCTCTCTCTTTCTCATCTACTTTCTTTCTTTCTTTCTTTCCCCTTTGATCTTCTCTCTGTCTCTCTCATCTTTTCATTCTCCTTCCCCTTCTCCCACAAGAAATGTCTCTCTCTTTCTTTCTCATCTACTCTTTCTCCTGCCATCTCTCTCTCTCCCCTTCTTTCTCAACTTTCTCTCTCCCCATCTCTCCCCTTTCTTTCCCCCTCCCTCTCCCATCACTCACTCACTCTCTCCTCCTCCCCCTTCCCTCTGTATCCTCTTCCCTTTACCCATTCCTTTTCACTCCTTATTCCTGTCCTATTTTTATCCTCATTCTTTCTTACATCTTTCCTTCCTTCCTTCCTTCTCCACATTTCTTTCCTTCTTTCAATTTGCTTCATTTCTTTTCCTTAAACATATTTCTCTTTCTTTTCCTCACATTATTTTCTTTCCTTCACTCTGCTTCTTCTAAAACCATAAGAACCACTCTACTCTACTCAAAAGTATTTTGTAATTCTTCAAATAAACATTAAATTCTTTTTATTATATAACTTGATATAAAAACATTAATATATATATATATATATATACAGCAGCGGTGCATCAGCATGGCCACAGCTCTGAGCTGTAACTACAGAAAAAAAAAGAAAATGTTTATATATATATAACAGAAGCATGATTAAAGGTTACTAACCTCATTCAGGAATAGCAAAATCCTTTCTTTTCCACTCTAGACACAAAGCCCGAAATTCCTGGAAAGGGGGTCAGTCGATAAGATTGACTTCAGTATGCAATTGGTACTTAATTTATCGACCCTGAAAGGATGAAAAGCAAAGTCAACCTCAGCGGAATTTCAACTCAGAACGTAAAGACAGATGAAATACAGTTAAGCATTTCGCCTGGTGTGCTAACAAAAACTTTAGAAAAATAAAAAAAGAAATAAGTGGAAACTCCACCGTTGAGCATGTTAAACCACAAGGCACCAAAAGTGAATGACTCTCCCCAGACACAACAGTATATGCTTCAACACACAAACTCACATAAAGAATCTTGCAAACCAAATCCAAAAACGAAATATATTGGGTTGTCCGGAAAGTTCGTGCAGATTTTTAAAGGAAAAGAAAAGGTCAATAAATACTTGCCATTACATTTTTAATCAACTAAATATGAACCATTTTGTTGCACAATGCATCTCCATGTTTCCTTTACCTTGAAAATACCCTATTCCCAGAACTGAGGTGGTTTCATGGCAAAGAATTCATAAAAGGTATCTTTTTACATCATCCAAGGAATTGAAATTTTTACCATTAAGACTATTCTGCAGAGACCTGAATAAGTGGAAATCCGAAGGAGCAATATCTGGTGAATATGGAGGGTGGGGTAACACATTCCAGACAAGCTGCAGCAATTTTTGTCTGGTTCCCCAAAGCATCAAGTGCCGAAAATGAACTTTCTTATCTTCCAATTTAAAGGGTCACAGAATTAACGCAGGTTAGTTAGTTAGTTTTTTGGCTCAAACAGCAAAAAGCAAGGCCATGTAGGGGGACATGGAATTATGTACAGGGTGGAGTTCATGTAAAGAGTTCAGGCCACTTGTGGTCAAGGGAGACTTTGAACCGAGCGGTCGTCGGCATCTTCCCTATCTCGTCCGGCAGCTTATTCCACGGAACCGCAACCCGGACGGAGGGAACATAAATCTGTGCTCTAAATGGAGGTGTAGTCAAATCATATTTTATGGGCTCAACCATGTTCTGAAATAAGTCGAAAGCTAAGCTACTATAAATCGGCACAAACTTTCCAGACAACCCGATATATATGGATATATCTATAGGTGTGTGTCTTTGTGTCTTTGTTTGACCCCCATTACCACTTAACAACCACTGCTGGTGTGTTTATATCTCCATAACCTAGCTGTTCAGCAAAAGAGACTGATAAATGAGGCTATAAAAAAATGTCCTGTGTCGATTTGTTTGACTAAACCCCTTCAAGGCAGTGCTCCAGCGTGGCCACAGTCAAATGACTGAAACAAATGAAAGAATAATAGAATATAAATAATTATGTGCGTACATAAACACACACATGTGCATACATACATATACATACAGACACACACATACATTCATGCATACACATACACACACACATACATACACATATATACTCACACACATATACAAACATACATACACACATATATACATACAAACATACATACATACATACATACACACACATCATATCAACCAGGTTTTGCTATTTATCTGGAAGATATTTAAGGGGTTGCCCCCTAGGTGAATGAACAGGGAGCAGGGTGTGAAGTGTGTCTGTGGTGTCTGGGGCTAGGGGGTTAGGAGAGATGAGTCTGTTGTTTGGGTGGGTGGGCAGGTATGTGCTGGGTGAGAAGTAGTAGTGTGGGTAGGTGGGATGGGTGGGAGTTCATAAACATATACACAAACACGCAATTGTAATATTCATACATACATACATATGCGTATGTGTGTGTGAGTGTGCATATGTGTGTGTGTGAGTGTGTGTGTGTGTGTGTGTGTGTGTGTGTGTGTGTGTTTAAATCTAAATACATTCTAGAATATCACAGGGAAGCAGAGAAATTTGATATATATGGATGGATGCATGTACACACACACATATGTATGTATGTATGTATGTATATGAATGTATGCATGTATCTGTGTATATGTATGTGTATATATATATGTGTATATATCTACATGGTGTGAGTGTATATATATATATATATATTTATGTATATGGTGGCAAAGGAAGGCACAAGTATTGCAAGATGTGGACTGATGTGACTCCAGGTCATTCTACCAGAATTTAAAAGGTGTTTTTGCACCTGTGTCTGGTGGCTCAACTCCCATACTTTCAACTGAAGATAATCTTCTGATAGACAAAAAGGAAATCACAAAGTGTTGGGCAAAGCACTTTTCAAATGTTCTGAATAAGGACTCAATTGTTGCTGAAGAACTGATCATCGACCTATCACAAAGGCCTGTCCTTGATGAACTGTCGGTCAGTCGCTCCATCAAATGCTGAAATAAAAAAGGCCATTAAAAAAAACAGTCCATGAATGGGAGGTCATCTGAGAACGATGGCAGACCAGCCAAGATATATGTCTTGCAAACAACTTGCACATACAAGTTCTACCAGTCAAAATCTCCGCATACTGGAAGCCAGCAGGGGTCATCAGGAGAGAATGCACGCCGTTGACCCCATATGGTAGAAGTCTCCTGCTGAACAAGTTATATGAACTCTTCTCCTTAACCTGGGAATCAGGATCAGTCACATAGGAATTCAAAGACGCTTCTATTGTCCATCTTTGCAAGCACCAAGGTAACAGATGTGAATGTGACAACCATAGAGATATCTCCCTTTTGGGTGTTGCTGGGAAGATCTTTGGAAGGGTTACCTTAAACAGACTAAATGATCCCCTTGCCAGCTTAGTGTTGCCTGAATCTCAATGTGAATTTAAGGCTGGTAGAGGCATAGTGGATATGATTTTTAGCTTAAGGCAGCTGTAGGATAAGGCTCATGAGCACAACCAAGACCTTTTTGTCCCCTTTGTAGATCTAAAGCTTTTGACAGAGTATCTAGGGATGCTCTTTGGGTCGTCCTTAGAAAGCTAGGTGTTTCAGAAAAGAAGCTCAATGTCATAATTTCTTTCCATAAAGGGATGATGGCTTCTGTCAGATCTAGCAGTGAAGTGTCCAATTCATTCAAATGGCACAAAACAAGGCTGTATTCTTGCACCACTCTTATTTGCTTTGGAAACAGCATCTGAGGGTGTTAAAGGAGTAAAGTTTGAGTTCAGAACTGGGGGTGGCTTGTTCAACCAACAGAACTTCAAAGCAAAAACTAAGACTTTGGTGAAAACAGTTTAAGATTTGCTCTTCGTATATGATTGTGCATTTGTAGCACACACTCTTGAGGTCATGCAATGGATTCTAAAGAACTTCGCGTGTGCATCAAAGGGTTTTGGTCTGACCATCAGCATCAAGGAAACTGAGCTTGTCCATCAGCCCATTCGTGACCATCTTCCCGCTGCTGACCCTACTGTGTTATCTTCATTTAATGTCCATCTTCCAGGCTAGCATGGGTTGGACAGTTTGACAGGAGCTGACACACCAGAGGATTTTGCCAAGCTCTACTTTTTACACATACACACACACACACACACACACACACGCACATACACACATGCCCAGATATATACACAATCAACCAGACATGAAAAAAAAATAGAAAGAAGAAAGGACTTTATCCTGATAGTCACAGACGCATATCATCAACTATGCTCCTCCCACTTTTAATTCACCATCCCCTTCAACTCCTTTCTCACCCTTTCCCTATATCTCTATCTCCTTCCTCCTCTCGCCCTCTAGATTATCATCCTTGACCTTTATTCTCTCACTGCAGCACCATTACAATTCTAACCACCCCCCACCCCCCACACACATATTCCTCTTGCTGTACCTCAGTTCACTCAACAAACTGCAGAGGCCACCAGAAAATGTCCTCCTCTCTTTTGTGAAATATTTCCTGTTGGCAGATGACTGTTGTATGATGTACAGAACATTGGAGTAAGAACATGTGACTGACATAGTGTGTGTGTGTGTCTATACACACACACACACACACACGCACATACACACATGCCCAGATATATACACAATCAACCAGACATGAAAAGAAAAATAGAAAGAAGAAAGGACTTTATCCTGATAGTCACAGACGCATATCATCAACTATGCTCCTCCCACTTTAATTCACCATCCCCTTCAACTCCTTTCTCACCCTTCCCTATATCTCTATCTCCTTCCTCCTCTCGCCCTCTAGATTATCATCCTTGACCTTTATTCTCTCACTGCAGCACCATTACAATTCTAACCTCCTCCCCACACACATATTCCTCTTGCTGTACCTCAGTTCACTCAACAAACTGCAGAGGCCACCAGAAAATGTCCTCCTCTCTTTTGTGAAATATTTCCTGTTGGCAGATGACTGTTGTATGATGTACAGAACATTGGAGTAAGAACATGTGACTGACATAGTGTGTGTGTGTGTCTATACACACACACACACACACACACACTTTTGATCAAAACTATCTACATACATACAAACAATCTATTTCTTTACTACCCACAAGGGGCTAAACACAGAGAGAACAAACAAGGACAGACAAATGGATTAAGTTGATTATATCGACCCCACTGCATAACTGGTACTTATTTAATCAACCCCGAAAGGATGAAAGGCAAAGTCGACCTCGGCGGAATTTGAATTCAGAACATAGCAGCAGACGAAATACCTATTTCTGTAGAAACTCTGCCAGATCAAAATTGGAGGCTGGTGCAGCCATCTGGCTCACCAGCCCTCAGTCAAAATCGTCCAACCCATGCTTGCATGGAAAGCGGACGGTAAACGATGATGATGATGATGATGATGATGATAGCCTGAACAAAATAAGCTACCCCTATTTTGCAGGAAAAAGTGTTGGTGGCCAGCTATGAGACTCGAACTCACATCTCCGTGATTACGTGTCGCGGTGCTCTGAGCCATTAAGCTAAACCACCCCACGCCACAAATTCTTCTGCAAATTTAAGATATATAGAAATCTTGCTCTATGAGACACTATCATACATTAAATTCAAATTCCGATGAATGTAAACAAACAATCGAAGTTTGCTTTAGAAGCGTTGAGATGCCTTAGACTGTCAAAGAAGTGATTTTAAATTCTCAGACACAGGATAATGCTAATAATATAGCCTGAACAGGATAAGCTACCCCTTAACTTTCGAGGATGTGGGTAACCCACTTTGAATGATACTTATTTGGGTGCTGCCCTTTTGGGTCATCTGTATGAGCCTATATAGGGGTCAGGAGACAGCAAACTTAAGAGCTGTCCCAAGAGGCACACACATACTCTAGTTACATCAATGTCTCTGGCTGAGGATAATTTTTTTTTTTTACCTGATATCAGTCACAGAGGCCCTTAGAAAGGGACACGCATACCTCATTTTCTTCTGACTAAGCCTCAAAAATAAAAAAAACAAAAAAGAATAGAAAAAAAATATGGTTTTATAATCATCAACTCATTCTTGAAGAATTCAGAATTCAGTGCTGGTAAACTATTGCAGAAGATTATTCCATTACTGTGGTGAAATAAAGGAAATTCTTAAGATATACGAAAAGAGTGAGGAATTTAAGAAGTTCTCTGTAACTATTGTACAGGAATTGAGAAGGAGAAGAAGAAAATAAGAATGTTGTTGTTGATGATGATGATGACGATGAAGATTATGATGACGAAGATGATGATAGTGATGATGATGATGACAATGACGATGATGAAGACAATGATAATGATGGTGATGATGATGAATTGTAGAGTTTAGTTTGCTGATGAGGATTTTTGAGTTCAAATCCCACTGGGTTTTGGTATTGCATTTCATCTCTGAAAACAAACGAAAACAACAACAGCAATATTAATGGTGATGATGATGATGATGATGATGATAGTAAAGGAAATTAGTGAGAAAGAAAGGAAAAAAAGAAAGAAAGAATGTAAAGAGAATCCTATCAACTGGCAAGAAATGGTGATGTTTGAGGCTGGGTGGAGGTTAGGGTGGGTGGGCATCTCCCAGCAATGTTAAGCTTAAGGATATAATATGTAGCATCTGCTCGGTAATAGGTGTTTGGTTACACTGGGTCTCTCTCTCTCTCTCTCTCTCTCTACGTCTTGAATATGTTGATTTTTATATCATACACTCTGGGTAGTTAACACAGGTGAATGCATCTTGTAATGATACACACAAGATACACACACATAGTCACACACACATGTGTATTGGGAAACTGAATTTAAAATTCAAACATATTTGTGTATAATGGGGGTGTGTATGTGTGCATGTGTGTGTGTGTGTGTGTGTGTGTAAATATATGTGTGCAAATATACAGGGTGCGATGAATAAACTGTCATTTAAATTGTGTAAAAATGAAAATAATACGAATGTCTCATTTCAACAGAGATATTTACCAAAATTACATAAAAATATCTTGAAATACTAAAGAGTAAATTTATTCAATGAAATTGCCATTGGCTTCAACTACGGTCTTCAGACAACTTTGGAATCTCCTGCAACTCTTCTGGATGGTCTCCTTGTTTAAGTTGGTGAATGCTGCCATAATCCTTGGCTTCAGTTCATCTTTGGTGTTACAAGGAGTTTTGTTGGTCTCTCGCTCAACTGTGCCCCACACATAATAATGAAGGGGGCTGCAATCTAGGGAGTTAGGTAGCCAGATGTTAGGTGTGATGTGGTTGCAGAAATTGTCTGACAGCCATGACTGGGTTCTCCTGATTGTGTGGCATGGTGCAGAGTTCTGTTGCCAGGCATAGGGTCTTCCAGCAGCCACCCTCTTGACCCAGGGCAGCACTTCCTCCTCCAGGCACTTGATGAAGGCCTCTGCGTAGAATCTGATGCCATGTGGGAAGAGGAATGGAAGCATAAAATCACCATCACTAATGATCATTCCAAATACCATGATGTTGACTGGAATGCTTGGTTTTTATCACTCTCGGTCCATGTTTTGGGGACAGGGCAAGCCAATGGTTTTTCTGTGTTTTCACCATCTGATCCTGGAAGAAGTTTTTCTCATCTGAGGAAAACCATACCATGTTTCGTTGGAGGGGATGCTTGAGTTTGTTCCAAAGCTTCATAGTGCAGTCATTCCTCCTGTCCTCGATGGCCTGCGATAAAAATTGGCCCTTTCTCATTTTGTATGAGAAATACCGAATGTCTTCATACACATCCTGCCTGAAAAGAAACTCAGACATTCCCATATCTTAGGCAATGGACCAGATTGATTTGGAGGGATTGTTGTCAACAAATTCATGAGTTTTCTTATCAGAATGATCTGAGTGAGTTTTCCAAGCTGCCATACCTTCGTAATCACCATTAGACTCTTCCAACTCTTTCCAAATCCTCCGCACTGTCCTCAGATTGACACCCAAACACTCTGAAATGTTCATATTGGAGCTTCCAGCGTGAATACCAAGCAGTACAGAATGTCGTTTCCTAATTTCTGACAGAGAGAATTGCATCATGGTGCTGTTTTTCTCACAGACGGTGACCAACTGACCCTACTATACTATGTAGTCAACAAAATCAAAAACAAACAATGTGCATGTGTGAAATTTAAAATATAAAATGGTGACAATTTACCCATCACATCCTGTATATATACTTATATAGCATATATATTAAATACAAATACATGCTTACTTACAGATAGGCACATGTATGTATGTATGTATATGAAATTGCGAGGATGATCCGGTTCTTGACTGAAGATTGGAGGCTTCGAATGTCCCGTCCGTGTTTTTTGTATCGTCTTCTAAATGTTTTGCGTTCTTGTCCCAGTTTATATATATATATATATATATATATAATATATATATATATATGTATGTATATATATATACATACATATATATATTATATATATATATATATATATATATATATATATATATATATTATATATATATATATATATAATATATATATATATATATATGTACACACACGCTTAAATATATACATGCATACTCATATACATACAAATACACACATATATATATGTATTATGTACATGTATGTATATATATATATAATATATATATATATACATACACACATCGTTCCATACAAAGTATATGTTTTCTAGATAAAAAATCTCCAGTAACAAGGAAATGCTAAAGAAATTAGAAAAAAAACCGATAACAGTATTTAAATGAGAAAGAGATGGACCAATGTCTTGGCTCAGGAATATATTAATGATATGTTAATATATACATGTCTGTGTGACTGTGTGCATATGTATGTATGTATGTATGTGTATTTATTTTTTTGGTTATACATGGTGTTCAAAAAGTCTCTCCGCAGTAAATATTTTCATTGCAAAATGAATATTTCTAAGATGGTATAAGACTACAAAAGAATATATTAGACTTTACAAGACTCTAAAAAACTTTATAAGAGGTTTTGAAAGTGTTGTCCTTCATTTTCAATGCATAAGTTGACTCTTCTACACATGTAGGCGCAGGAGTGGCTGTGGGGTAAGTAGCTTGCTAACCAACCACATGGTTGCGGGTTCAGTCCCACTGCGTGGCATCTTGGGCAAGTGTCTTCTGCTATAGCCCCGGGCCGACCAATGCCTTGTGAGTGGATTTGGTAGATGGAAACTGAAAGAAGCCTGTCGTATATATGTATATATATATATATGTGTGTGTGTGTGTGTTGTGTTTGTCCTCCTAGCATTGCTTGACAACCGATGCTGGTGTGTTTATGTCCCCGTCACTTAGCGGTTCGGCAAAAGAGACCGATAGAATAAGTACTGGGCTTACAAAGAATAAGTCCCGGAGTCGATTTGCTCGACTAAAGGTGGTGCTCCAGCATGGCCGCAGTCAAATGACTGAAACAAGTAAAAGAGTAAAGAGAGTAAAAGAGAGTATGTCTCGAAATACATCTTGGAGAAAAAAATTCACTGCGGAGAGACTTTTTGAACACCACATATAATGTGTACGTGCGATCCTGTGTGTAATTTTTTCTTTTTTTGGTAGGGGATATATGTGTATGAGTTTAGGAATGTTTGTTATTTAATCCATACTTTAGAGTTAATTTGATATCTCTCATCCATTCTGGATCACGGGATATCCTCCTTGCTAGGATACCATGGTGGGCGTGTAATCTATATACATGCACATATATACACACATATACATATATACACACACGTATATATATATATATATATATATATATATATGCATACTTGTATATTTTTTTTGTTTTATCTTTACTTATTTCAGTCACTAGACTGTGGCCATGCTGGGGCACTGCCTTGAAGAATTTTTAGTCAAATATATTAACCCCAGGACTTTTTTTAAAGCCTGATTAGTGGTGGCTCATGTATAGGTACTATGGAACTGCAGTACCCCCTATAACCACTCGATATTATTGATAGCACCATTTGGGCGTGGCTGTTGCCAGTACCACCAAAATGGCACATAAAAGCGTAGAAACGCTGCCAGATCAGATTGGAGTCTGGTTCACCCGACCTCAGTCAAATCGTCCAACCCATGCTAGCATGGAAAGCAGACATTAGATGATGATGATGATGATTCAATATAACGAGTCCTTTTTTCTTTAATTCTTTCTTTATACTTGTACATTATATAATCCTTAAGCTTACCGTCAGTAGCCATCCCCTAGTTTATGGAAAAACACAAAAATCTGATGTCATCATAGAAATTAGCTGTGAATCACACCTGATATTCATTTCTTGGTTCACGAATTATCTCAGGTCAGATCTTTGGTTGGAATTACTTTTCATTGGTGTATGCCTATGTATTTCTGTCTAAGAGTGTTTGTGTGTATGTATATGCATTTGTGTATATGTGTGTTTGTGCGTACGTGTGTACATGTGTTTGAGTTTTTTATGTTTTCTTTTTTTAATTTTTATCTATTTGTTGTCAGTTTATTATCAGTTGATGACCAGCAAGTCATCAGTTCTACACGACAGTTCTATATTTAGCTTAGTCATCATAAATTGTTGCTAACTTCAATGGGAATTCAAAGAAGCCTGTCGTGTATGTATATATATATATATATATATATACTAGCAGTATCGCCCGGTGTTGCTTGGGTTTGTTTCGACCCTTTAGAATTGGAATTTTTAAAAAGTAAAAATTTTGCATTATGTATCTTGATATTCTCTTTAAGTGAATATTTTTCTGGTCGAAATACACCGAAAAATTGGCGACCCAGCAATAAAAAAAAATCATAAAAAATAGGGATTTTCATAGAAAAAAAAGCACCTTTTTGATGTAAATAATTTTTGGTGTTAACATGGTCTGATTTGAATTTTATCTTCTACGGAAGGAAGAGCAAGCCTTCTATCATACTCTCAATTTTGGTCAACTTGCGCTGCAGGGTCTCGGAGGAGATAGTGTTTGTTGAAGGCTACCAAACCTGCCATACACAGACAACTTCAGCTTTTTATATATATATATATATCCTTTTTTTTTTTCAGGATTAAATAAAAAGACAACAAGTGGAAAATATGACGTACCTATATGTATAATTTAAAAAATCATGTAGTAAATAAACAAACATATACTAAATACACAGGCAGACAAAAAACATAGGTCACCAATTCTTCATCAGTTATCGGCCAGAGGCACCAAACGCAATTTCACCCACACACACACACACATATATATTTTCTCTTATTCTTTTCTCTTGAAGCATGTAGGCTTGAAACAAAAAAGACTTTTTCATTTTCCCAAGCGTCAAACTAATACACCTACTTGTTGTTCATAAACCTGTCTTCATCTTGGGTTTTTCTATAAATTTCAACTATATATATATAGGAAAAATTGCAAAAGGAGGTAAACACTCAAAATGTTATTAAATCATTTTTATCTTCATATCTCCTACACATGTTTCGATGGATGCATTCAAAATACATCCAACAGGATGAATAATGGTCAGAGATGCATCAATCTCATCAAGGAGGATATAAACAACAGTGCTCATCAAATAGACATTTTAATAGATGTAAGAAGCCTCAGAAAATGTGACGCATATATATGCATATGCACACACATACACACAACATATGTATGCATATACATATATATATATATATTTACACACGTATCTACATAGCTACATATATACACATCCACACATAAGTATACATATATATAGATACACACATACACAAACACATATAATAATATCTTGAGCATGTATCTCATTTTTCAATCTTTCCTATTTTCTCCTAAATACTTGTTGCTTATCCCCGGAATCAAATCCCACACAAGTGTGACCATTGTTCCCTGGGACACTTAAGCAACATTTAACTATATATATATATATATATATATATATATATATAATTGCAGTGTGGAAGGTGCTTATAAGCCATTTAAGAAACACACAAAAACCATTAGATTCACTTCAACATTTAAATTTAATTTGTCAAAACATTTTCGTCGATTTGAAACTGCAATCCGTTCACTGACAAAAATCCGTGCTACCAGGGAATTTTGTCAGTCGAGGTGAATCTAACGGTTTTTGTGTGCCTTTTAAATGACTTATTAGCACCTTCCACGCTGCAATTGTTTTTGTTTTAGCACACGATCTCAGATCAGGTCACTTGCTATGCAAGTACATCTCCGTAATGTGTGTGTGTTCGTCACCCCACCATTGCTGTTTACGACTCCGTAACATAGCGGTTCGGCCTAAGACTGATAGAATAAGTACTATGCTTACAAAGAATAAATCCTGGGGTCAATTTGTTCGACTTAAGGTGGTGACCGAAACAAGTAAAAGAACCATCATACTGCAGGTTGTTTAAAAGAAAATAAAAGCGTTCATAATTCTGTTCAATGGTGACCTTCCTAGTTTCCTGTCGCCTGAGTCATTAAAGCCGACACTACCCCCAACCTCCATTCTTAGTGGCCTTGTGCCTGTGTAACGAAAAAATAAAGTTATTTCTCTATGCGTTCGTGTAAGTGTGTGTTGGGTATAACTTTAAAACAAACAAAAAATCATCATTAAATATGTTAATAACATACATTAGCATAATGATATGTCAATAACATTAACATATATTACTTTCCATGTACACGTGTTTTTTTTAATTTTCGCGGCAGTTAGTCATGGTACTGTTGGTGGCAGCGGGGGTGGGGTGAGCTGGTGGGGGTGGGAGTAAAAGTGTTACTTCTTCCTCGAGTGTATCAGCTACATCTGTCTGACACGACTGAGGTTAAGAGATATAGTTACGTAAGAAAGAAAGAAAGAGAGGGCTGGGAGAGATAGAGGATCTTTTCCTTTTGAACGGCACTTTGTAACATAATTTCTAGGTAACTAAATACTTTTAAACTTCGTATACTGGTAGAATGTGTTTATAAAACATCATTTTTTCTTGGCTTTATTGAGAAAATTCTATAGCTTGTAAGATATTTCGTCTTTAATTTCGAGCATTTCGGCAATTTTAACCAATCGCTGACGTCTAATTGAGGTGAAAATATTCTGTGCCGTATGAATATGTCCCTCCTTTAAGAAACAGATTGGGTTTATTTACATTTGTGAAGAAAAAAGATACCCTTCCCCAACCTCTAACCCTAAAATAGATTGAAATGCAATAGATCGATACTAGGGTCGTAATTACGGGCGACAATTTCATTTGACACCGCAAGAAAAAAATCCCATTTTCCGTAGCGGTGTCGTATGAAATTGTCACCCATAATTATAACTCTAGTATCGATCTATTGCATTTCAATCTATTTTAGATTTAGGGTTAGAGTTAGGGGTTGGGAAAGGGTATCTTTTTTTCTTCACAAATGTAAATAAACCCAATCTGTTTCTTAAAGGAGGTACATATTCCTTATGCACAGAATGTTATTTACCTAATTGGACGTCAGCGATTGGTTAAAATTGCCGAAATGCTCGAAATTAAAGACGAAATATCTTACAAACTATAGAATTTTCACAATAAAGCCAAGAGAAAATGATGTTTTATAAACACATTCTACCAGGATACGAAGTTTAAAACTTTTTAGTTACCTAGAAATTATTACAAAATGCCGTTTAAAAGGAAAAGATCCAGAAAAAAGATACACTTCCCCCCACCCCTAACCCTAACATAGATTGAAATGCAATAGATCGATACCAGGGTCATAATTATGGGTGACAATTTCATATGACACCGCTAGAAAAAAAACTGCCGTTCAAACCGAAAAGATCCCGTATTGTTGTGTAGGCATTGGAACAGGTTTTCTGTACTTCGAAAAGTTTTCTGCGTTGTTCTTATCCTATCTTTATCCCCCATCGCTGCCTCCTTACATGCCATGACCCGGCATTCGGTCTGACGAGTTCCTCTTAAGTTAACTCCTAAAGTTCACTTGACACTTGGTTTTTCTATCTCCCACTGCAACTCCAGGCAACCGTCGTTTTCCTCCCACTACCAAATCCATCGCGACATCACACGCACGTCCGCACACACATAAACACACTCTCTCCAATACGCGCACGTTCGCACACACATAAACACTCTCTCTCCAATACGCGCACGTCCGCACACACACACACACACTCTCTCCAATACGCGCACGTCCGCACACACACACTCTCTCCAATACGCGCACGTACACCCATGCAAAGAGACATACATACAGAGAGACACTTCGACAGACTAACACACAAGTACAGATGTAAACACACATACGCACACACACACACAAGGGCGCATCAACAGATACAGACATAAGAACACACACACACACACACATATACAGTAATGAATTCGCACAGACACATACATTAATACATTCACACAAACACACACACACGTGCACTGACATATACTCACACATACAGACCTGCGCACACATTAATACATTCACACAAACACACACATACACAAAAGAAGATACACACAGGCAAACATTTCCTTTTCCTCATGCTACTCCTCTGTCTCTTTCTCTCTCACTTTTCTTTATATTTCCTCCTCCTCCTCCTCCTCAACTGTTCCTTTCCCTCTAAACACCTCTCCCTCTTTCTCTACCCCTTATACGCATGCGTCTATTAAACTCTTTTTCTCTCTCCACATCCGTACACCTCATCTCATCTCCCTTTTTTTCTCTCCTTCTTCTTTTACTGTCTTTTCTTCCTTTTCTCCTCTCCCTTCTACTTTTTTTATATCTTTCTTTCTCACTCTCTTACTCCATCCGTTTTTTCCCTTCTATCTTTTTCCTTTTTGTTTCTCTTCCCTTCTCTTTCCCCTTCTTTCTTCCTGTCTGTCTCCCTCTCTCTAATCCCTCTTTCTCCTTTTATTTTACTCCTTCTCTTCCTATTTCCCCCTTCTCTCTTCCTCTCTTTCTGAGCCTTTTTCTCTCTTTCTCTCTCGCCCTTCTTTCCTCCTCCTCCTCCTCCCCTCTTTCACAAGTAATGCTCACGTGTTTTGTCAGCGGGTGTATATGTATAAATTCTATGCAGTCTATGTATATATGTGTGTATAAACTCTAGTTAAGTCGGTCCCGTAAGAGAGAAAAACTTCTAAAGTGGGACAACCGAAAACTGATTGAATAAATAATTGAGTGAAAGGTTTACTTATTTAAAAATTAGAAACGAAGATAAAAAATGTCCCGTATTTTCCGTTTAATTTCTTATATTTCTGTATTCTATTACTTTTTACATGTTTTAATGAAATATTTCCACGCTGCTGTGTGTTTTACTCTTGGACTGGTGGGATTGTTAATGGATGGAAGCACTCCGTCGGTTACGACGATGAGGGTTCCGGTTGATCCGAATCAACGGAACAGCCTGCTCGTGAAATTAACGTGTAAGTGGCTGAGCACTCCACAGACACGTGTACCCTTAACGTAGTTCTCGGGGATATTCAGCGTGACACAGAGAATGACAAGGCCCTTTGAAATACAGGTACAACAGAAACAGGAAGTAAGAGTTAGAGAAAGTTGTGGTGAAAGAGTACAGCAGGGATCACCACCACCCCCTGCCGGAGCCTCGTGGAGCTTTAGGTATTTTCGCTCAATAAACACTCACAACGCCCGGTCTGGGAATCGAAACTGCGATCCAATGACCGCGAGTCTGCTGCCCTAACCACTGGGCCATTGCGCCTCCACTTGTGGGATTGTTAAGCAAGCTAAACACAATACTTAGCTATTATATCTTGTTCTGTGATCAAACACCATCGAGGTCAACTTTGCATTTCATCCTTTTCCAGGTTGATAAAAATTGACCACCGACCATTGAAATTGCTGGCTCTGTGCCAAATTTTGAAAACTGCGAAGATGATGAGATGGTAGAATCGTTAGCATGCCGGACAAAATACTTGGTAACATTTTTTCCGACTCATTAGTGTCCTGAGTTCAAGTGCTGCCGAGGTCGACTTTGCCTTTCCTCCTTTCGGGGTCGGTAAAGTAAATACCAGATGAACACAGGGGTCCATGTAATTAATTTATTCACTCCCACGAAATTGCTGGCCTTGTGCCAAAATTTGAAACCATTGTTGTTGTTGTTAATATTATTATTATTATTACTATTAAGGATCTTTACCTTTTGACCAACAGATTTAAAAAATAATCTTTTGTAACTAAATCCTTTCAAACTTCGGACACTGGTAGAATGTGTCATATAAAACATCTTTTACTCTTAGCATTTTTGAGAAAAGCTTATATTTAGGAAGTTATTTCACGTTAAAGTTGTCCTATTTCGGTAATTTCAACCAATTAATGACGTGTATTAAGCTGAATAAAATTACTGCCGTTGTTTGTCAACAAGAACTTCCAGCGCTGTATATTTCGTTTGTCACTGTTATTTATGACAACCCTAACCCTAACCCTAAAACCTTAAAGCTAAAACCAGTACAAACGCACGAACGATGTCATAAATAACAGTGACAAACGAAATATACACCGCCGGAAGTTCTTGTTGACAAACAACGGCAGTAATTTTATTCAGCTGAATACACGTCATTGATTGGTTAGAGAAATAACTTCGTAAATATAAGTTTTTATCAAACAACGTTTCTCTAAAAGAAATGGAGAAACTTTCAAAATATAAAGACCTGGAAATAGGGAGATAACTCAAATGTGGAAACAATTCCTATCATAGTAGGCACATTGGGTATGATAAAAAAATATTCAGATAAATACATAACAAAAACACCAGGACTAACAAGTATATATAACATACAGAAAACAGCCCTACTAGGCACCGCACACATCCTATGTATAACACTTTCAATACACTAGAAATGAGAGCATCACAACAAACTACAGTATATACCCAAAGCACACAGGACTGCGCTCAGTAGTGAAGTGAGAGTACGTTATAAAAATAAGACTACTGAACAATAATAATAATAATAATGATAATGATAATAATAATAATCACTTCAAATTTTTGCACAAGGCCAGCAATTTCAGGGGAGGGAGGCAAGTCGATTACATCAACCCCAGTGTTCAACTGGTACTTATTTTATTGACCCTGAAAGGATGAAAGGCAAATTTGAACTCGGAACGTAAAGACAGACGAAATATCGCTAAGCATTTTGCCCAGTGTGCAAACGATTCTACCAGCTCACCGCCAGCCACCACCACCACTAGCTGCTACTGCCGCCGCCGCCGACAATATCGATCCTTTCTATTATAGGCACAAGGCATGAAATTTGGGAGAGGGGGCCAGTCAATTAGATTGACCCAGTACACAACTGGTACTTAACTTATTGAAGGCGGTGAGCTGGCAGAAACGTTAGCAAGCCGGGCGAAATGCGTAGCCGTATTTCATCTACCGTTATGTTCTGAGTTCAAATTCCACCGAGGTCGACTTTGCCTTTCATCCTTTCGGGGTCGATAAATTAAGTACCAGTTACGCACTGAGGTCGATGTAATCGACTTACTCCGTTTGTCTGTCCTTGTTTGTCCTCTCTGTGTTTAGCCCCTTGTGGGTAGTAAAGAAATAGGTACTTAACTTATTGACCCCGAAAGGATGTAAGGCAAAGTTGACCTCAGTGAAATCTGAACTCACAACATACAGACAGACCTTTTAGCACTAAGCACTTTGCATGATGTGCCACCAATTTTACCAGCTCACCACCTCACACAATCATATCTTTACTATATCAGACAGGAGGGAGACATTTCTTTTGTTTCCATCTTAAATTGTCACATTGTCAGAGAGGGAAGAGGAAATTAAAATACCATTCTGGAGACAATAATTTGGACACTTTAGGAATGCAGGCCACATGAGCCTGCTTGACTCCTATCACTTGCAGTAAACAACGACAACAATGACAACAATCATGATGCTGCCACCAACGAACAATAACACAAAACAAAACAAAAACAAACCCCTATGATTTGAATTGATTGCAGTGAAATGAAGAAACTTAGAGGATAAAATCAAATCGATAGTAACATTTTCCTTTTATGGCAAAATATGCCCCTAATTCAATAAAATTATGAAGGTTACATTGATTACTATGCATAAAATGCAAAATATTAAATTTTTTTTCTAGATTAGGAAGGTATAATTTGCCACCTGCCTTTCAATCTCAGTATTGAAGCTAGGCATAGCAATGTTGTAGTACACATGCTGCGTACATTCCTACAACAAAGATTTCTTTACATGCTATAAAGGCAGAAGTAAATTTACCTCCAAATCAGTCTCATGCCTGTATTTCGCTTATTTTTCTGCGTGTCTTACTACATAAATGTCACCAACTGCCTACCCTGAGCAATTACTGATGGTACGTGCCTGATTGAAACACTATTATGAATTTGGCCTCAAAGATGACTGAGTCTATGAAATGCAGCTGATTTAGTGGGGAAGTTGCAGGGTCTCACCAAGAGCCCACTCCCAGTTGTAACTGTTGAGCAATTTCAAGAGAGGGAGCCAGCTTATTACATCAACTCGTGCTCAGCTGGTACTTATTTTATTGACCCCAAAAGGAGGAAAGACAAAGTCAACCTCAGCAGAATTTGAACTCAGAAAGTAAAATCACAAAAAATGCTGTTGAGCATTTTTGCTAGCATGCGAACGATTCTGCCAGGTCACTGCCTTATGTTCCATTTTTGGCACATAAAGAGCACCTTTCGTGTGTTGGGCCTCACAGAGGTAAAGTGGCCAATGCTGGTGTTACATAACTGGCACATAAAAAGCACCCTTTCAGTGTTGGGCTTCTTGGAAGCAATGTGGCCAATTCTGATGTCACATAGCTGGCACCCATGCCAGTGGCACATAAAAAGCACCTTTTAAGCATTGGACCTCATAGAGGCAATGTGGCCAATGCCAGTGTCACGTAACTGGTACCCATGCCAGTGGCACATAAAAAGCACATTTCGAGCATTGGGCCTCACTGAGGCAATGACAAATGACCAAGATCTTTGGCAAACCCAAGTGAAATCATAGTCATGGCAGATATTGGTGTCATGCACCTGGCTCCTGTACCAGTGGCACGTAAAAGCACCCATTACACTCCTGGAGTGGTTGGCATTAAGAAGGGCATCCAGCTGTAGAAAACCATGCCAAATCAGATTGGAACCTGGCACAGCCCCTCAGCTTACCAACCCTGGTCAAACTGTCCAACCCATGCGAGCATGGACAACGGACATTCAAAGACGACAACAATGATGATGATGATGATTGCTTGTTTCTTTCCAGCACTGGCACACAAGCTAGAAATCTAGAGCGGGGAGAGCAGCAGTCGATTATATAGAACCCCAACAATTGGTTTGTACTTATTTTATCAAGCTTCAAGGACAAGAGGCAAAGCCTGGCCTTAAGAGTATTTGAACTCATAACACACAGTACCAGAACACTACAAGGTTTTTTTTGTCAGACACTCTACTGGTTTGACAATTCCAGTGAAAGAAATACACTTATAAGCATTCAATACATCAAAAAGCTTTAATATCCTAAGAACATACATTAACGACAATAAGCCATTTAAAATTATGCTTATGTTCCTTTACTTTATTAATTAACATCATAAACTTTGTTGATATGTAGAATGACACCCCACCCCCACACCGGTTAATAATAAAATAAACTATTGTACCCCCACCCACCCCCAACTCTAACCTAAAATGATATGCCCTCTCCTCTCTTTATACACCCCCCCCCAGTGAATCTGTGTGCTTTCTTCCTACCCACTCCATTTCGTAATTGACGATGTAAAGTAGAACAAATAATCAAGTAAACTAATTAATAATTAATGCTAATAAACCGTGTATTGCGTTACACAATAACAAGCATCATTAATAAATCACTTCACCCAGGCCACACCACCCCAACTCCAACCCACACCCACTACACCCCACACCCCCATCCCACATCAAAACATTACAATGTCTTCAGACCATAAAACAATTATTAATCAACAATTAGAAATTAACAATAAGTAATTAGTACGTTCCAATTAATCACCTCCCCGTCACAACTGTCTCTACTAAACTTTAGTGACACAGGTTTTTTTTTTTATTATTTTTCTACCTTTTATTATTTTTTTTTTGCTTTAGTCTTTAGACTGTGGCCATGCTGGAGCACTACCTTGAGGAACTTGTAGTCAAATGAACTGACCCGAGTGCTTATTTTTTACTTTCAAAGCCCTAGTACTTACTCTATCAGTCTCTTTTGCTGAACTGCTAAGTTACAGAGATGTAAACACACCAACACCAGTTGTGAAGCAGTGGGTGGGGAGACAATTACAGGCACAAAGACACACGTGTATGCATTTACTCATTCTATCAGTCTTCATTGCTGAACTACTAAGTTATGGGAATGTAAACACATCAACACCACTTGACAAACAATGATTGGAGACAAATACAGACACACACAAATATATATATATGTATATATATCTATCTATCTATATATATATACTAGCACTATGACCCAGCAATGCTGGGTCATAGGGCTAGTGCATGCACATACACGCGAGTACTGTCCAAATCTCCGACCAATCACATACAGCTAGTTGGCATTCAATTGGCGTATCAAGTTTCGGGCATTTTGATTGGGTCTTGGATAGAAAATTCACAAAAAAGTCACTTCTATTGACTTTTTAATGGTTTTGTGGGATGACTGGGGAAATGTAAAGATGTGCACGACCACCCTTGGATGGTTTTGAATGACCATAGAAAGTGTGAGCCCTCTAACTGAAAAATTGTGGATTTGTATAAAGGATACACAGACACACAGACAGACGTGTGTGTGTGTGTGTATATATATATATATATATATATATATATAATATATATATATATTATATATATATATATATAATATATATATATATAAGTAGGTTTACAGTTATCACGTTGGCATTTTAAATTTCTTATATATATATATATAAGTAGGTTTACAGTTATCACGTTGGCATTTTAAATTTCTTATATATATATATATATATATATATATATATATATATATATATATATATATCAATATTCAGGGCAAGCAAGTAAGTACACTGGCTTAGCCACATGCTTAAAGTGCACATAAGAACGAACAATTATATATACCCAACAAACACAATGGTTTCAAAGCGTAATACAACTGTTCATACTTATAAATTACGGAGATGTACTTGCATAGCAAGTGATTTGATCTGAGATCGTGTGTTGAAACGAGAACAATTGCAGCGTGGAATGTGTTTATAAGCCATTTAAGAAACACACAAAAGCCGTTCGATTCACTTCAACATTTAAGTTTAATTTGTCAAAATATTTTCATCGCTTTAAGACCGCGACCTGTTCACTGATGCAGCACGGATTTTTGTCAGTGAACAGGTCGCGGTCTTAAAGGGCCGAAAGTATTTTGACAAATTAAACTTAAATGTTGAAGTGAATCGATGGCTTTTGTGTGTTTCTTAAATGGCTTACAAACACCTTCCACGCTGCAATTGTTTACTTATAAATTATAATTCAGAAATCAATTTAGTTAATTAAATCAATTTCATGTACACACACACACATACATGTATATATATATATATATATATATATATATATATATATACATACATACACACACACATATGTATATATATATATACACACACACATATGTATATATATATACACACACACACACATGCATATATATATGTGTATATACATACATACATAAAACCAAATCAAGCCAGTTTGAACATAAAACAGGCGGAATATTTAATATATGTATATATAACTGATGTATATGCAGTAATCCTTTGACTATCATGGGTGTTAAGTTCCAAAATCCTCCGCGATTGTTAAAAATCCGCAAAGTAGAAACAGTATTGTCCTCTATATTTTATTTTTAATTTTTATGATTTGTATATATTTATTTTATTATAAATGCAAAACAATACCTATTTCTTTACTACTCACAAGGGGCTAAACACAGAGGGGACAAACAAGGACAGACAAAAGGATTAAGTCGATTACATCGACCCTAGTGCGTAACTGGTACTTAATTTATCAACCCCGAAAGGATGAAAGGCAAAGTCGACCTTGGCAGAATTTGAACTCAGAATGTAACGGCAGACAAAATATGGCAACGCATTTCACCTGGCGTGCTAACGGTTCTGCCAGCTCGCTGCCTTTCAATGCAAAAGAACACCATGGAGGAATCGATGTAAACTTAGATGATAAACCGCAATAGGTGAACCATGATATGGCAAGGGATTACTGTATCTTTAAGATTAACCCTTTAGCATTCAGGTTATTCCTGTATCATTGTAATTACTCTCTCAATTATTATTTATCAAGGCCAGGTTCCAACCTAGACCACAGCACCATAGTTCTACCCCCAATACTTCTCAGTCCATCATCACTGCTTCAAGGTCCTGGATACAGGCCAGTGTTTGCAACCAAGTTGTCAATCTAAGTTTGACAAAGTACAAGTTGTTGATGTAAGATTGACGACATTCATGTTGATTTAAGATTGATGATTCAAGCTGTCAATATAAGTGTGATGAGGTACAAGCTGTCAATGTAAGTATGACGATATTCAAGTTGTCGATGTAAGATTGACAATGTTCCAGTTGTTGACGTAAGATTGACAACACTGAAGTTGTCAATGTAAGATTGTTGACATACAAATTGTCAATGTAAGCATGATGACGTTAAAGTTGTCAAACACAGTGCTTATTTATTCACATAGTTTTCAATTAATCAAGTATTATCTCATACCTTCAAGATTTCAATGATGTGATTGCTAATTTTTCAAAAGACATTGTAAGGTAGGGGTGAGGGTCTGGATGTAGCCAGTGTGAATGTAGAACAAGTAAAATATTTGGGCCAGATGAGACCTGTTTAAATGCTAAAGTGTTAAACAATATCAGCAATTGTTCATTAATACAAATTAATACAGGAGAAAAGAAATAGAAAGTGAACAAGTCAGATGGAGATGTAATAAAAATAGGATGAATGCTTGTTATGTGGGTGTTATGTTAAGAGGTTAAGGTATTGATGTAAATAGATGAAGTGAGTCAAATGTACTTGTTGGGTGCGTAAGAAAGTAGGTAGAGCAGTAGACAGAGATAGGTATGTATAGAAGTATACATTTATATATACACAGACATACCTATTTCTTTACTACCCAAAAGGGGCTAAACACAGAGGGGATAAACTAGGACAGACACAGGTATTAAGTCGATTACATCAACCCCAGTGCGTAATTGGTACTTATTTAATCAACCCCGAAAGGATGAAAGGCAAAGTCGACCTCGGCGGAATTTGAACTCAGAACATAACAGCAGGCGAAATACGGCTACGCATTTCGCCCGGCGTGCTAACGGTTCTGCCAACTCGCCGCCTTTATACACACAGACATACCCACCAACACACACACACACACATGCACTCATATATTAATAGACAAGGACCTACAGTGACAGAAGGGCATAATGTTTCGTACTAATGCACTTGTCAAGTGAATTTTATAAGTGCAGTGACTGACATGAAACTATAGATCCATGAGTCAATAATAGTTTCTTGGTTAACGTGCGTGTGTGCAGGTGTGAGTGTATGTGTGTATATATCATCATCATCATTATCATCATCGTTTAACGTCCGTTTTCCATGCTAGCATGGGTTGGACGGCTCAACTGGGGTCTGAGAAGCCGGGAGGCTGCACCCTGCTCCATTCTCATCTGGCAGTGTTTCTACAGCTGGATGCCCTTCCTAACGCCAACCACTCTGTGAGTGTAGTGGGTGCTTTTTATGTGCCACCGGCATAAGTGCCAGGGGAGGCTGGCAGCATCCACGATCGCTTGGTGCTTTTTATGTGCCACCAGCACGGAAGCCAGTCAAGGCGGCGCTATATATATATATGTGTGTGTGTAGGGAGAATTCACGAAAAAACAGAAGATGAAGACAGGTGGTGTAGACAACAAACAGATGTATTAGTACAATGCTCGAGAAGTGAAAAAGTCTTTAACATTTCGAGCCTACGCTCTTCCACAGAAAGGAACACAGAAAGAAACAAAGAGAGAAAATAAAAAATGTGTAGTGGCTAGCGATACACAGACACACACACACATATATATACAGGGTGCAGTGAATACATTGTCATCTAAGTTACACAAAAATGAAAATAACAATGGCATCTCATTTTAACATATTTACCAAAATTACATTAAAATACTTCTAAATACTAATGAGTAATTTTACTCAATAAAATTGCCATTGGCTTCAACTACGGTCTCCAGACGACTTTGGAATCTCCTGCAACTCTTCTGGACAGTCTCCTTGTTTAAGTTGGTGAATGCTGCCGTAATCCTTGCCTTCAGTTCATCGTTGGTGTTACAAGCAGTTTTGTTGGTCTCTCGCTCAACTGTGCCCCACACAAAATAATCAAGGGGTTGTAGTCTAGGGAGTTAGGTGGCCAGATGCTAGGGGTGATGTGATCGCAGAAAGTATCTGACAGCCATGACTGGGGTCTCCTGCATATGTGGCTTGGTGCAGAGTCCTGCTGCCAGGCATAGGGTCTTGCAGCAGCCATCCTCTTGACCCAGGGCAGTGCTATCTCCTCCAGGCATTTGAAGTAGACCTCACTGTTAAATCTGAGGCCATGTGGGAAAATGAATGTCACCATCACTTATGATCACTCCAAACAACATGATGTTTACTGGATATTTGATTTTTATCACTCTGGGGACACGGCAGGCCAACAGTTGTTCTGTGTGTCCCTCATCTGTTCATATTAGAGCAGCACAGCATGTCGTTTCCAAATATCTGGCAGAGTGAATTGCATCATGGTGCTATTTTTACTCACACGCAGTGCCCAACAGACCCTACAATATTGAAGTTGAATTAGGTACTGAAATTGAGGCACTTCATTAGGTGATTCAGTCAACTGAAATAGTAGTAGAATCACTGTAAATGTTTTTGTTTGATGGATTTTAAACAATGTTAAATCATTCTGAAAGTTCTTTATTTGGAAGTTCAAGAATTCACCTGATGAAAACCGTTTCTTTATAACGACGGAATGCTTTCATTAATCAATAATGTTACTCATTTATATTTTAGGTATCTACTCAACGAATGCAGCAGTGTAGTATATACCTGGTAGCTTAGCATAAAGCACGTTCACTTTCAGTGTTTGTTGGGTATTTGAATAACGAGAGAGAGAGAGAAGACGGAAGATACAAGAGTGTTTATTGATCACACAAATATGTAAATATATATACAGTATATATATATATTCTTTTATTTGTTTCAGTCATTTGACTGTGGCCATGCTGGAGCACCGCCTCTAGTCAAGCAAATCGACCCCAGGACTTATTCTTTGTAAGCCTAGCACTTATTCTATCGGGCTCTTTTGCCGAACTGCTAAGTTACAGGGAC
>NC_043022.1:1071085-1096085 GCF_006345805.1 Octopus sinensis
AGCAAGCTACTTACCACACAGCACTTCTACGAGAGAAAGAGAGATACATGCATACACACACACATACACACAACAGGCTTTAACAGTTTTTGCCTACAAAACTCACTGAGAAGCCTTTGGTCAGCCTGGGGCCGTAGTAAAAGACACTTGATGAAGGTGCCATGCAACGGAGGACTGAACCTGAAACCATGTGGTTGGGAAGCAAGCTTCTTAACCAGAAAGCCACAAATGTAAATAGCATAATTTATGTAGGGAAGTCGTAGGAACTCAAGAACGCAAGGAGCTGGAAAAATACCACGAAATATTTTTCTGACGCTCCAGTGATGATTCTACCATCTTGCTACCATATGTCATTTCAATGAAAACAGAAGTGGTAGTAGTAGTAGTAGTAGTAGTAGTAGTAGTAATAATAGCAGTAATAATAGTAATAGTAATAATAATAAGAAGAAAAAGGATAATAATAGTAATAACACGCACATGCACACACATACACACATGCACACACACACATACATACGCATACACAAATACACACACACATATACATGCATCGTATACACACGTATATGGTGATGGTGGTGGTGATGTCGATGATGATGATGATGATGACTATTCTGTTGATCCACCCTCATCAGTTGTGTTTATCCTCTTTGGTTGTTATTATTTTTATTCATATCCTTCCGGAATGTTCCGTTTACCATAATTCATAAAAGTCCCTACATCCTCTCACATCTGTTATAGCATGACAACAAGCTTACAAACATCCCTGCTTAACCCTTTCGTTTCTATTTCTTACCTTTATTACTTCCGCCTGAGCAAAGGCGGAAGTATTGTTTTCAGTTGTGTTTGCTTGTTTCCTTGTTTGTCCATGGACAAGATATCTCAAGAACCACTGGATGGAATCGGATGAAACTTTCAGGGATGTTTGGCCTCATGACTGGCACGAACTGATTAGATTTGGGGATTGACCCAGTCCTGGACAAAGATTCTGGATTATTTTTTTATATTTTGTTTACTTTACATGTATATGCACACACACACATACACACACATTTTCAGCATTGAACATTACTATCCCATTTCTATTGTATGTGCGTGCGCACATATACGCGAGTACTGTCCAAATCTCCGACCAATCACATACAGCTAGCTGGCATTCAATTGGTGTATCAAGTTTCGGGCATTTTGATTGGGTTTTGGATATCACTTCTATTGATTTTTTAATAGCTTTTCGGGGTGACTGGGGAAATGTAAAGATGTGCACGACCACCCTTGGACGGTTTTCAATGACCATAGAAAGTGCGAGCCCTCTAACTGAAAAATTGTGGATTTGTATAAAGGACACACACACACACATTTTGCCGTTTATATATAGAAATATATATATATATATATATATATATTATATATATATATACTGATGAAAAGGAGATGACAAAGAAAATTCTTTAACGAGTCTTTACAATTGTTTCTATACTAGCTCTATACCAACTCTAGTTTCTATAGCAACACTAGTTTACACAAAAATTCTAAATGAAAATTCACATAATGTTTGAGGTTTTAAACATTAGAGAGAGACGCTTCATCCGACTTGCATCAAAGGTCTGCTGTCTCATTATGTACCTTCCACACCTTACAGAAACAATTGCAATTAATCATTAAAGATGTGTTAAAGAATCTTCTTTGTCTTCTTTTCATTGGATTATTTACTTTTTGCCAAACCAATTTTATGGTGCAATCGTCATGGAACTTGGATTTCCTACACCTGAGAAAATCAGATTTTGGCCCGGCACCCGACAGTGTTGATAGCCCATTATTCTGGTCGAGTGCTTCTCCGGAACTATCCCAACTTCACACTCTACCTAACTTTCATCATCATCATCATCATCACCATCCTTGTTTAACGTCCGTTTTCCATGCTGACATGGGTTGGATGGACTGACTGACGACTGGCAAGCCAGTAGGCTGCACCAGTCTCCAATCTGATCTGGCAAGGTTTCTACAGCTGGATGCCCTTCATAATGCCAACCACTCCAAGAGTGTAGTGGGTGCTTTTTATGTGCCACCAGTACTAGAACTAGGCATGTGGTACTGGCATCAATCACGTTTGGATAGTGCTTTCTATGTACCAGTGGCACGGGCATCTACCATGTTTTGATGGTGTTTTTTACGTTCCCCTGGCACAGTGAGTCAAGGAGCAATAGCATTGACCCATGCTTGAATGGTGCTTATTATGTGCCACTAGCATGGGTGCCAGTCAGGCAGCACAGGCATCAGCCATGACTATGATTTAACTTGGCTCAACAGGTCTTCTCAAGCAGAGTGTGTCACCTGGCGATTCAAGAGTACTTTTAAATAGACTGGTTATGCGACACTGGTATCGGCCACAGCTGCCATCTCACTTTACTTTCTGGGTCTTCTCAATCACAGCATATCTCTAAAGGTCTCGCTCTCTTGCCATTGCCTCTGTGAAGCCCAACGTTCGAAAGTCGTGCTTCACCACTTCGTCCCATGTCTTCCTGGGTCTAACTCTTCCACAGGTTCCTTCCACTGTTAGGTTGTGACACTTCTTCACACAGCTGTCCTCGCCCATATGCAACACATGACCTTATATATATATATATATACATATATATGTATGTATGTATATGTGTATATACATACACCCTTCACCCTTTCCCTTCCGGTCTTTCAAAATGTGACCTCGTGTATACCGTTGGCGATTTTTTTTTTTTTTCTCTGTCTTCCCTTCTCTGGATCTTTCCTTCTATGTTTCCGACGAAGAGCTCCACTCGAAACGTTAAACTCTCCTTCTTTCCTGAGTGTCCAATAATACTATATTCATTTCACGTCCTCACGTTGTTGTGTTTTTTTGTGTTTTCTTGTTTGGATTAATTTTATATGTGTATATATATATATATACTTTATTTTAAGCAGCAGAAAATTCAACAAAATCTGTTACTCTGAGTTTCTCGTTGCCGTTCATCAGACAGTTTTTGCTAGAATGGAACTTATATATTAATTCAATCTATACTCTTACAAACGCTACACCTTTAAAAAGAAATGGACTTGTTTGATTGGCCCTTTAGAAAAAACGGTCAATCTTCGAGCGATAAACAAAAAGGTCAAAAATATATGTATATATATATAAAAAAATTTATAAAAATTATAAAAATTATAAAATCCGAGGAAAAAACCGAGGAAAAAACCTATTGCCGTTAATGAAGACAGTACAAATTAATGCATAGAAATTAAACCTGTTATAAATACTGCAATACATATTTATATTAAAATCCACATATATATATCAACATACACAAAAGGATGCGCGTAAACGCCATACATATCAACATACACAAAAGGATGCGCGTAAACGCCATACATATCAACATGCTGCTTAAAATAAAGCATATTACTCTACCACTGGTATTTGAGTACTCTTTTTTCCACCTTGTTTCACATTTATGTGTTTACTCCGGTATATATATATATATATATATATATATATGTATGTGTGTGTGTGTATACATATATATTTCTAAGTTAAAACTGAAAATTAAAAATTTATATGTTTGGGATGTCCCTAGTAGTGTACTGATAAAGTACAACCACTGCCTATGGCTACCTGGTGTCACCCACGCTAATTGTACAATCATCACCAGATCTACCTCAGGAATTCTTCAGTGTACATTGAGTATAACAGAAAGGACAGAGACAGACAATGGAATACACAGCAAACTTTATTATCTCAACAATCATTCTGACATATCCGGCATCGCTCCCTCGCATTTCTTAAAACTATACAATTAATTTCGGTTCCTCTCCTTGTGCAGAAACATCTCATCAGGTGCAAGGAAGCGATGCAGGATGTATTGAAACAATCGTATTTATATACACATATACATACATAATGAAACAATCATATGTATATACACATATACATACATACATATATATGTATATATATATATATATACATATATATATATATAAGGTCATGTGTTGCATATGGACGAGGACAGTTGTGTGAAGAAGTGTCACAACCTAACAGTGGAAGGAACCTGTGGAAGAGTTAGACCCAGGAAGACATGGGACGAAGTGGTTAAGCGCGACCTTTGAACGTTGAAGTTAATTGCAACATCAATATGGCCATTCAATGTTACTACTAGTTTGACCTCATGTAGATCTTTGGCCGGCTGGTTATGAGTGCAGCCTGGACCCTGTATATATATTGCAAGCAGGGGAGTGAACACGTACCACCGTTCAGCAGACGACAGGATTGTAAGAGCGATTCAGTTTTGAGCTAGCTTGCTTGTCCTCAATCACTGTATGGTGAGGAATCCTACACTGGGGAGTGGTAACAACTAGGGTAGGGTTTCCTGTAGTTTTGTTCTCTTTTACAAACCCTGTGAACATATATTTCCTATTTCAAAGAAATCCGAACAATAGATATAAGACCCAAGTTAAAAAGATTCTCAACAATTCAACTTCTCTGGTTGACATTAAGGCACCCACCCCCAATAGGAGCCTTAACTCACACATTTTAGAGCTCCATGACCTCCATTTTTCAGGAGCAAAATCCTTTTAACACCAGGATGCCAGAGAGATGACCGAAGTCCACTCTCACTCCAGCAAGCAATAGATAGTAAGCAAAACAACCATCAGTCACTGATTTGCAACCAGCTTGCTCTAAAAACAGTGTTGCCAGTGTGTTTAATAAGGGTACACTGAAACCCCCCCCCGCCCGCATGATTTGACTGGTTGGGTATTTTACAAGGCTATCCTATTCACAGAATACATCTTTCACCTAACACAGACGCGTATATTCATTTAAACATATTTAGGTCTGGAGTCTGTTTTTATATGTTTTATTTATATTTTTATCTAATATATTTATTCATTTATTATTTATTTATCCATTTTTGCTGCCAAGGTTAATGACTGAAACAGCTGCTAAAAGACTAAAAGAATTTACATAGAGGGCATGAGTATGGCTATGCAGCAAAGAAGTTTGCTTTGCACACTCGTGGTTTCCAGTTCAATCTCATTACACAGCATCTTGGTCAATGTTTCCGTCATTTTATATACCCCCAGAAGTGATTGCTAAGTTAAGACAATAAAATTCATTAAAATTGCTCCAAACAAGATCAAATGTCATAGAAGGCATGGGACGAAGTACTGAAGGCTGATCTCAAGACACTGACCCTTACAAAAGAAATGACAAAGGACCAAGATATCTGGCACATTGCTGTACTCAAGAAGACCCATCTGCAGAACTGATATTGATGATGGTACCACATAAAAAGCACTCGTGCTGGTACCATGTTAAAAGTACCCTGTACACTCTATGCAGTGGTGGGCATCCAGCTGTAGAAACCATGCCAGGACAGACAATGGGCCCTAGTGCATCCCCTGGCCTTACTAGCTCCAGTCAAACCATCCAATCCATGCCAGCATGGAAAAACAAGCATATGATGATGATGATGATGATGAATCCCTTCTTCATTACTTAGAGATTTTAAACATTGGTCTGGGGTCAGTTCCCGACGTGACGAATGCTGAGAGAAAACAAGTCAGTTCTACAAAGTTTAGCATGTTGTACAAAACGCCAATGGATAAATCAATACATAAGTGTATACACAACCAGGTGGTTAAAAGGTTGGTTTCATCACCCCTTCAGTTAGAGTTCAATCTGCACATTGTGGTATCAAGGGTAAGTGTCTTCCACTGTAGCCTTCCTTGATCAAATTAGCATCTCCTAAGAGAGATTTGCCAAAGCTATCCCCCATGTGTTAATGTATATACATACATACACACACAAGCATTGGATGTGGCATGCAAGAGAGACATCTGCGCTGGTATGGTCATGTACTACGGATGGATGGGTAGAGATGTGTGAAGAAGTGCTACTCCCAAACAGTTGAAGGAATCCGGGGTAGAGGTAAACCCAGGAAGACATGGGATGATGTGATCAAGCATGACCATCGAATGTTGGGCCTCACAGAGGCAATGACGGAAGACTGAGACCTCTGGAGATATGCTGTGACTGCGAAGACCTGACAAATAACGGGAGTTCATGGCTGTTTCCTGCACCAGCTTCACATTGAAGCCCCAGCCCATCCAAAGTACCATGGATCACAGGACGACCTGCTGTACTTCAGGAGTCCTATTGAGTCAAGTACATCAACATCAAAAAATCAAATGGAAATTGTAGATGTAATACCTGTGCCGGTGGCACGTAAAAAGCACGAAAACATAGTGTGTGTGTTTAGTTGGTAAAAAAAAAAGAGCATCCTGAAATGCAACAATATCTGTTTCAACAAATGGTTTCAAATCAGGAATCTTGTAAAACAAATTCATTCTATCAGTCTCTTTTGCCAAACTGCTAAGTTACAAGAACATAAATACACCAACACTATGCGTGAAGCAGTGGTGATGAATGGACACAAATGCAAAGACACACACACATACGTATGTACATGTATGTGTGTGTGCCATACATACATGTCATACATACGTACGTGTGTGTGTGTGTGTGTGTGTCATACATACATATGTATGTACATGTGTGTGTGTGTATATATATATATATAATGGTATTATTTCCAAATATGCCAGCTAAACTTGTTGTACTGTTTATTAGTCGTAAGACACCCGCTGTTTTTGTCCTGTTTTTACCATTATTGTTTTTTGTATTTTATATTCGTGTGGCATCATCCGTTTTTCTGCCCCTGTTTCGTATACATTCGATCCTTCTTCCAAGAAATCTAATGCTCGTAGCTTAGTTTTTCCTTGGGGCTGGCCGGATCGGAGCGATCTCAAGATTAATCAGCTGAAATTGCTAGGATGATCCGGTTCTTGACTGAAGATTGAAGGCTTTGAATGTCCCGTCTGTGTTTTTTGTATCGTCTTCTAAATGTCTTACGTTCTTGTCCCAGTTTGTATTTTTCTACATATTTATATATATACTAGCAGTATCGCCCAGCATTGCTCAGGTTTGTAAGGGAAATAACTATAAAGCATTTTTAGAGAGTTATAGCCAAAAAATAGCAAAAAAATGGAAAAAGAAATGATGGTAAATTTTTTTGAGAGTTAAAAAAGGTCGAGTTGCGTCCCCTAGACAGTCTGTGGTTTGTGTTTCTGATTCTCGACCCCATGTCGAATTTATCGATTTTTTTCAGAACTGGGGGAACTTTTCAAAATTTTCGCTGCGTTAGTTTTGAATTATGACATTGGGCTATGTGTGTGTCAAGTTTCATCAGAATCGGTTGAAAGCTATGGTCAGGGTAAGGGTACAACCTGACAGACACACAGAAACACACACAGACAAACTGCCGTTTATATATATATATATATATATATATATATATACTAAGCAATATAGGATGAAGTCCCTTACTCTACAGCAAAGGAATTCATCAGGAAGCGTGGGCAGTATATTTAAAAAAACCGTTACGGTTGCAATATACATCATATAATTAAGGGCTAAAGAGGGTTATTCTAAAGCCAAATACACTGAGATATAGAGATAACGAAATTTAAATTTTCTAAAGGTTAGTTGCCCGTTTTCAGTTTCAATTTTCCTGTAACAAGCGGATTATAAGTGGATAAAACAGTGTATTTGGCTTTAGAATAACCCTCTTTAGCCCTTAATTATATGATATATATATATATATATATATATATGCATGTATAGCTTCTTCATCTGTCTCAAGATCCCCCAAAAAATAAAATTTCCACATTCTGAAAGTTTATAAATAATCATGATGTCAACAATATATTTATGTATGATTGTGACAGCTGGGCCTTCACTTCCAGTTATTCAAATTTCCTCTGGATCTGAAGTGAGCTCAGTCAATGTATTTCCTATCCAATCTGATTATCAGAAACACAAAATCTGAATAAGCAAATATGAAGTACTACCAGCTGTTTTGATCATAAATAACTCTCCCTTCAGTTTGAGTACCGTTTCACTATTCCAGGATGGACTTCTACTTTTTCGTGGACTTTCCTAGTTTGGATGACGGCTGAAGGTTCTTCTATTTCTTACTGAACAATATGAAGAGATGTTTTTTTGTTTCCATCCAACTGACATTGCTTGTACAGAAATAGGGTATATTGTCAAGGTATTGGAGTGGCTGTGTGGTAAGTAGCTTGCTTACCAACCACATGGTTCTGGGTTCAGTCCCACTGCGTGGCACCTTAGGCAAGTGTCTTCTACTATAGCCTTGGGCTGACCAAAGCCTTGTGAATGGATTTGGTAGACGGAAACTGAAAAAAGCCCATCGTATATATGCATATATATGTATGTGTGTGTGTATATGTTTGTGTGTCTGTGTTTGTCCCCCCCCCCCAACATCACTTGACAACCAATGCTGGTGTGTTTACACCCCTGTAACTTAGCGGTTCGGCAAAAGACCTGATAGAATAAGTACTAGGCTTACAAAGAATAAGTCCTGGGGTCGATTTGCTTGACTAAAGGCGGTGCTCCAGCATGGCCACAGTCAAATGACTGAAACAAGTAAAAGAGTTTAAAGAGAGTGGTCACTGAGCAACAGGAGATGAAGTGCTTTACTCAAGAACAGAACATTTCATCTGGTCTGTGAATTGAAACCATGATCTTGTGATCATGAATGCAACAACCTAACCACTAAGCCACATGCTCTCATCCTGCCTGTACTTACATACTCAATATACATCTTTATATATAAAATTGAAGTTGTGTGTGTGAGACTCTGTCTCCTCCGATTTAGATTCCTAACTACTCCCAAATTTTGCGGTGCAGTTTAACCAAAAGCGGGTATCTTATAGTCGTCATTCATATCGAGCCCTTCTGGGTATTAGCGCGCGTCTACGATGAGTCTACGATTTAAAAAAAAAATTACCATCATTTTTCCGCATTTTTAATGATTTTTGCTCGGGTTATATAAGGGAAGTAACTCTCTAAAAATGCTTATATAGTTATTTCCCTTACAAACCCGAGCAACGCCGGGCGATACTACTATCCGTATATATATGTGTGTGTGTGTGTGTGTGGAGGTGTGTATATATATATGTGTGTGAGTGTGTGTGTACACACATATATAATATATAATGTGTGTACACACATATATAATATATATTTATTGGGTTGGCAACTAAGCTCCCGCCATTTTTTAAAAGGTTTAATAAAAAATAATATTCAATAATGTATCCACCCTTGTTGTTTACAACTTCTTTTCAATACCTCGTTGGTAGAAATCACCCGATTTCGACTCGAAAAATTGATCCAGCCAAACTCTCAATTCTGCAGCAGTATTGAGCAAAACTCCGTGCATAGCATTTGAAAGAGATCGAAAGAGGTGTATGAACAGTTCTTTGGGGTTTTGCATTTGACGACTGTTGCTTTAAGTTGGATAATCGTATTGAGCCTTCTACGTATTGAGACAGAGAGAGGAAAGAAGAGAGACAGCATAGCGACGGTTTTGGCTGACTCTCCTCCTTGTACTATCCTTGTTGCCAGGGAAATGGTATGTGCCGGCTGTCTGAGCAACTCGTTGCTTTTAATGAACAGGATGACAGAATAGGACAAAACAAAATTACAAAAATAGCGATTCTCACTTTGAAACTGACAATTTTGAAAATCTTTTTAGATTACGGAACGCCCTGCTCTCTCATGTATCCGTGTTTAAAATTTCAGTGTGATCGGATGAACAATACTCGAGTTATAAGTGGCACAGACAGACAGACAGAACAGGATTTATATATTAGATTATATATAGAGATTAGATAAGATTAGACTAGCACCTGCACCGTCCCCAACACCCCCACAAGCAGTACCAAAAGCGACTGCTGCCACAACCATCACCACCACCACCACTACAACAAGCTTGACCGTTGACATCAAAGCCATGAACGATGACAACCACCGTCACCACCACCACCGCCACCACCACCACCACCACCACCACTGCCGCCTCAATTAAAGACCATGATACTCAGTATCACCATCACCAGCGTCACAATCACATCCACCAAACACACACTTGCCTTTGTCCATGCGGTCATTACCCATGTCCAACCATCTAAAGTTATAGTCATCTTTTTCCATGCAACAGGAGTGAAAGTTACGCCTTCATCTTTGCAAAGGTTTTATAGAACAAAATGGCCGACATTATCGTCTGCTACGAAAAGGAAACTTTCTCTTTCTCCCTCTCTACTTTTCCTCCTACCTTCTTCCTCCTCCTCTGTCTATCTTTCCTTTTTCTTCCTCCTCTCTTTCTATCTTCCCTTTTTCTTCCTCTTCTCTCCCTATTTTCCCTCTTTGTCTTCGTCTGTCTCTGCCATTCTCTCTTCCTATCCCCCTTTCTGTAGCTTTCCCCCTTCTCTCTCTCCATCTTTCCCTTTTCTCGTATACATGAATGTATACGTAACACATACCCATAAATATATACAGGCAGACATACATACATACACGCACGCACGTTCTCATACACACACATATATGTATTGAAATATATTGATATATATTATTGTATGTGCGTGTGTGTGTGCAATATAACCTGATAGGTTTAATGTTCATGTATTTGGAATAAATGAATGTGACAGAAATTCTGTTTTAGTGCAATATATAATATATTGAAATTCACAGAAAGACAAAAGACGAAGACAGGTGTATAAACAACAAGCATATATATATATATATATATATATAATATATATATATATATATATATATATATATATATATATATATATATACTAGCAGAGACACCCGACTTTGCTCGGAATTAAAATGGCATAGTTTGTATGTAATATATTACAGTTATGTTGAAACAGGTGATATGGGAAAGTGCAGCATTGACAACAAAACATTTGTGGGGTACATGATGGTCTAATTCAACTACGCAACATGCAATGCGTCCATTTGGAGTATTTTATTTAGGCCCTAACCTGTCATGGAAAATTGGGTGTAGGGGCTATGTGATTTTTGAACGTACCGAAAAGCTGTCAGTGAATATACTCTCTTTTGCAGCAGTCGGCGTGTGTCTGAAATTTTGACACCTCCTTCGAGCTTGTTGTCTTACATTACTCATAAAATAAACTTGGAAGAACTGTGGTTGTTCATTTGTGAGTAGCATGGAACCAATGAGGTGATTCCTTGCCCTTGAACTTCGACGTCGGCATCAATTCATATTTAACTATCTCATAAGATGCACCAAACGATGTCATTTGAAATGCAGAGTTGTATTGTCTGATATTGTTCAGAAAATCCTTTGACTGGATGGAAGTACCTTCTAGAAGATCCATAAGGGGTTGAGAAAGAGCTGGTAGTGCTGGCAATGTTACCTGACCTCCTGAGCAAGCACATACCATTTGTTCCATTTGAAAATTTTAAAGCTCTATAGAAAAGACAATTTGTGTTTTGTACACCAATTTGGACAGGGTTTTAATTTTTATAAGAATGGGGTGGGTCATATCTGAAAACAGCTTCAGGAGTTGTGAAGAACAAATTTGTACATAGTCTGTTTCTGAGAGCTATTTTATTGGACCTCTGTCGAATCATTAAAACACTGATTTAATGATCCACCATTATTAAGTGCTGCAACAGGCATTTGCTGATGTTGAGAAAGTCTCATCTCTCTTCAGACTCTTGCCTTCGGTTTTCTTCAATCCTCCTTGCTTTATACTTGTTTCTGGGGAGATTGTCTTTTCTTAGGTGGCATATTTTTCCCAATATTGTAAACAAAACATTATGAACATCGAAAGAAATTATACATTAATCCCTGTTTTTGTAAGCAGTTGTATGAATGTAGCATGTTTTTACTTTTGTATGCAATATAAATTAACCAAATAGAAGCACGTGTATGAACTGCTAATTTAGCGGTAAATACCACAATAATTATTATAGATAACTTTCTTAATATATATATAAATTTTAATTTAAGGGTAAATATGTAACTGTAAATACCTTGCAACCGCTGTGATAATTATTAACGGGTATTTGTGGCTCATTTTCTGTTTCTCCCGCTCATTCTGTAAAAAATTATTTGAAGAGAGCCGAAATTGAAAGAAATGTATGTAGGTGTATATGAAATACATGTGTGTGTGTGTGTGTGTGCGTGTGCGTGAGAGAGAGAAAGAGAGTGAAAAGATAGATAGAGTGAGGGAGTGAAGGTGTGTGTCGTGATGTCTGACGTTTTTTAAGGTCCACACACATATAGAAAATGTGAAGTCATCGTGTAAAATGTTTACGGTAGTTGATTTATGGAAAAGATTATAAAGTTAAATTTTTGAAATGCAAATATGTGAATGGAAATTAAGTTTAATTTGTAGCCGAAATAGTACTGAATCTTTTGATATCCCATACGTCAAAATTTGTAACTCGATTTTGGAATGCATAAGTGTCTGTCCTATACACACACACACACACATATATATAGTAAATATATATATATATATATATATATATATATATATATATATATATATATATAATATATATATATATAATGGATCTTTACTTTTTGACCTACAGATTTAAAAAATGACCTGGTAGAATGTGTCATATAAAACATCTTTTACTCTTAGCACTTTTGAGAATAACGTGAAATTACTTCGTAATTATAAGTTTAAGTTCTCGTATTTCGGTAATTTCAACCAATCAATGACGTATATTCAGCTGAAACAATTTATTGCTGTTGACAGACTACGGCAGAAATTGTTTTCACCTCAATAGACGTCACTGATGGGTTGAAATTGCCGAAATGCAAGAAAATAAACAACAAATATCTTACAAACAATAGAATTTTCTCAATAAAGCCAAGAGAAAAAGATATTTTATAAACACATTCTACCAGTATACGAAGTTTAAAATTTTTTTAGTTACAAAGAAATTATTTTAAAAATCTGCGAAAAGATCCAAAATTTGAAATGAATATAATATCTAATATAATAGGATTTTTTAAAACATTGAATGGCTACAGGAATCGACCAGAGTAAAAGAGGAACCAGTGCTCTGTGTCAAATACGAAATTACACTTCAATTAAGGAGGGTCCAGAAAAGAAGAGCTAAGGTCAATATGACCCACTAAAAAATAAAACTTTGGCGTCAATGCCCCAGCCTGGTCGCAATCCAATGACTGGAAACAGTAAAATGTATGACAGAATAATAGCTGGTTTGGTATGAGTGTAATAAAAGATTTAACGCCATCTGCTCTGAAACAATGTCGTCGTTTAAAAACGAGAATGGGTGGTTTGAAAAACGAAAAAGAGGGGAAAGAAAAGATGCCTGTGAAAAAAGAAGCAAAAGCAAACGTCCAATTGGTTAGAACAGACATGACATCATCATTCAGCTTCTGAACTGTTTGTCAAATGGTTTAATGTGTATTTGTCAGTCGTTTGGAAACACATTTATTTGTTTGTTTGTTCGTTTGTTAGAAACCTCTTTGTATCAGTCACTGCGTAAACTTAAAAGGCGCCAAGAGAATCTGAGACAGACAGATAGATAGAGGCAGACAGAGAGATAGATAGAGGCAGACAGAGAGATAGATAGAGGCAGACAGAGAGATAGATAGATAGATAGATAGATAGATAGATAGATAGATAGATAGATAGATGGATAGAGGCAGAAAGATAGATAGATAGATAGATAGATAGATAGATAGATAGATAGATAGATAGATGGATAGAGGCAGAAAGATAGATAGATAGATAGATAGATAGATAGATAGATAGAGGCAGACACAGAGAGAGAGAGATAGATAGATAGACAGATAGAGGCAGACAGAGAGATAGATAGACTACCGACAAACAGATTGATAAATAGGTAGGCAGATAGACAGACAAACAGCTCGACAGAAAGATAGACATAGATAGATAGATAGATAGATAGATAGAGGCAGACAGAGAGATAGACTATCTACAAATAGACTGATAAATAGGTAGAGAGGTAGGCAGATACATACATGAATAGACAGATGGATGGATAAGTAGGTAGATAGGTAACAGGTCAACAGAAGGATAGATAGATAGAGAGGGAGAGAGACTGATAGATAAGAAAGATCGGTTGATAGAGAAAGAAAGATAAGAGATGGTTGAAGGGAGAGAGAATAAGGGGGGTGCAGAATCACGTGATAATCCTTGCTCCTGGCCGATAGACCGATTTTCTTTTTTATTTTCTTCCCTTCTTTTAAACTGTGACCTTCGACCTTATTCATTTTTGCTTTTGTTCGAGACGCAAACACACTCACCCACATTCATTCACATACACACAAGCACACATACATACATTCGCCACACACACACTCACACAATATCTTTTCCTCTCCCCCTTTGTTGTTTCGTTCTTTATTTTATATTATTTCATTTATATTTTTTGGGTGTCTTGCTTTAACATCAATATTCTGCCTGGATTTTTTGCTTTGTCTAACCGAGACTTCAAATATTCCCAGGTCACCCTGCCCGGACATGCACGACAATTATGTCGCTACAATGTCCGCCATTGAAAAAAAGAATTGATCGAAAACTTTTTTTTCAAAATCCTACTGAATGAGTTAAACCAGCTGAAGAAGCCTCTAACAGGTCGTTACCCTGCTAGAAATAGAAACCATGGATCTTTTCAGTTTGAACGGCAGTTTTTTTAAATAATTTCCATGTAACTAAACACTTTTAAACTTCCTATACTGGTAGAATGTGTTTATAAAACATCTTTTTCTCTTGGCTTTATTGAGAAAATTCTATAGTTTGTAAGATATTTGTTGTTGCTTTTCTTCAATTTCTGCAATTTTAGCCATTCAATGACGTCTATTGAGGTGAAAACATTCTGTGCCGTATGAATATGTCCCTCGTTTAAGAAACAGATTGGGTTTATTTACATTTGTGAAGAAAAAGATACCCTTCCCCCCCTAACTAACCCTAGCCCTAAAACAGATTGAAATGCAATAGATCGATACTAGGGTTATAATTATGGGTGAAAATTTCATATGACACAGCTAGAAAAAACTGCCGTTCAAACCGAAAAGATCCGAAACCATTACCTATTAATTCTTTGAACGCAGAAGGCAGGGTTGTGTTGTATGAAACTTGCTTCCAAACCGCATTGTTTCGAGTTCAATCCGACTGCGTGACACTTTTGGCAAATGTCTCCTACTATAGATCCAGACCGACCAAAGCCTTTGGGAGTAGATTTGGTAGACGAAAACTGAAAGAAGCCTGTCGAGTGTGTGCGTGTATATTCTTTTATATTTTTATTTGTTTCAGTTAATTGGCTGCGGCCATGCTTGAGCACCGCCTTTAGTCGAACAAATTGAACCCAGGACTTATTCTTTGTAAGCCTAGTACTAATTCTAACGGTCTATTTTTGCCGAACCGCTTTGTTACGGAGATGTAAACGTACCAACATCGGTTGTCATGCAATTGTGGGGGAACGAACACAGACACAAAAAGATACATTCACACACACACACACATTATACCCATTTAAAAGAAAAGAAAATGAAGATTAGGAAGTTATTAATTTTTGTTATTAACCACAAAATGGTCGTTTCTTACAGCCGTTTCAATTAACCATTCCTTCATGAAGTTAACATATCCTCTAATTAAATTCATATATATATATAGACGCAGAAGTGGCTGTGCGGTAAGTAGCTTGCTTACCAACCACATGGTCCCGGGTTCAGTCCCACTACGTGGCACCTTGAGCAAGGACTTGTGAATGGATTTAGTAAACGAAAACTGAAAAAAGCCCGTCATATACATACATATATATATATATATGTATATACTTTATTTAAAAGCAGCAGAAATTCAACAAAACCTGTTAGTCGGAGTTTCACGTTCCCGTTCGTCGGACATTTATGTGTTTACTTCGGTATATATGTATATATATGTGTGCGTGTGTGTGTGTGTTTGTCTCGCCACCATCGCTCGACAACTGATGTTGGTATCTTTAGGTCCCCGTAACTTAGAGATTCGGCAAAAGAGGCCGATAGAATACGTACCAGGCTTACAAAGAATAAGTCCTAGGGTCGATTTGTTCGACTAAAAGCGTTGTTCCAGCATGGCCGCAGTCAAATATGTGAAACAAATGAAAGTGTGTGTATATATATATATATTTCTACTCAAGGCACAAGACTCGAAATTTTGTGGGGAGTCGATTAGATCGACTGCTGCTTAATTTATCGACAATTTATCGAAAGGCAAAGACGACCTCGGCGGAATTTCAACTCAGAACATAAAGACAGACGAAATACCGCTAAACATTTCGCCCGGCATGCTAATGTTTCTGCCAGCTCGCCGACTCTTGAGCAAGTTTCTTTATTTCATGTTGCACCAATCCAATCAGCTGCCAAAAATGAGTTGCAATTCACAGGTGCCAACCTAGTCATATTCCGTGTCACGCTGAATCTCCCTGAGAACTACGTTAAGGGTGCACATGTCTGTGGAGTGCTCAGCCACTTGCACGCTAATTCCACCAGCAGGCTCATCCGTTGATCGGATCGACTGGAATCCCCGTCGGAGTGCTGTTAAGTGTATATATATATATATATATTATATATATATATATATATATAATATATATATATATAACCAGCTTAGAGAAGAAGAAGAAACGAAACGAAACCAAAAGAATCGAATCGAATCGACGCGAAGGCGCTCAGTCATACAATAGTGTAATAAATAAAATATATGCATACATACAAACATATATGTACGTACCTATATCTACATGTATATATACATGCATATATAAATATATATACGTGTGTACAGGACACCACAAATAGACGTAGAACTCAACGAGAAACGAAAATGTAAAAACAGCATGGAACGGACCATTTTTTAACAACGAAAAAACAGAGTACAAGACAACTACACAAGGAAAAATCCCCTTCATCAGCTGTCCCTAGTTCAACTCCAGCGTATATAAGAAAAACAGAAAATGGAGATAGAATTGACGAATGACAATTGATGTACACCAATTATCAGTGATTAATTAGTTATAAAAAGACAAAACTTCATCTTAACAGCTGTTTTTCCGTTGGCGTCACAATAATAATGATAATTATCATTGTAAGTAATTAACTATACCAATTTCAATAGCGGAACTTCATCAGACCGGAAAAGTAAATAAAAAGATACAAAAAGAAGAGAAAAGAAAAAGGAGAGAGCGAGAAAACGATGATATATCAATACATATTATATGCTGTCCCGATGGGGAACTTTTGACCGACTTTAGTTCTTTTATAACTAACTAGCAGTATCGCCCAGCGTTGCTCGGGTTTGTAAGGGAAATAACTATATAAGCTTTTTTAGAGAGTTACTTCCCTTATATAATAGCAAAAAAATGCATTAAAAATGGAAAAAATGATGGTAATTTTCTTTTAAATCGGAGACTCATCGTAGACGCACGCTAATACCCAGAAGGGCTCGATATGAATCACGACTATAAGATACCCGCTTTTTGTTAAACTGCACCGCAAAATGTGGGAGTAGTTAGGAATCTAAATCGTAGGAGACAGACACCACACAACTTCAGTTTTATATATATAGATTAATAAATGATAATTGGTGTACATAAATTGTCAGTCATCAATTTTACCTCCATTTTCTGTTTTCCTTAAATATTGATAAACTTCGGTTTAGTCTTGTCATTACCTATCATTTATGAGCATTAATGCTTAATGCTCATAACCGCAAATAGGTAATATACCAGTTGATTCATTGGATCCAAATATCTCTCAGACGGTTGTTATAACCTCTCACCTAACTTGCCTATTTATATATAATGGATAATCTCGGACCCGAGTTTCTGACTTTACAAAATACGGTTGTTATTGTAAATTTAATGATTGTGAATGGATTTAGTAAACGAAAACTGAAAAAAGCCCGTCATATACATACATATATATATATATATATATATATGTATATATATGTATATATATATATTCCTGAGCGCCATACTAATACAATTGTTTGTTTGTACTCCACCTGCCTTCGTCTTTTGTTTATTTTCATAAAGCTTCCCGTTATATATGTATATACTTTATTTAAAAGCAGCAGAAATTCAACAAAACCTGTTACTCGGAGTTTCACGTTCCCGTTCGTCGGACATTTATGTGTTTACTTCGGTATATATGTATGTATATATATATATATATAGATTCACCTGTGACGAAATTTTGAAATATCGCTACATCTTGACAGTTTATTCGGCTGAACGCCTAGCCGTTAACAACCGAGATCAGTGAAAAGGTTTCCTATAAAAATTTTAAATATCATTACAATGCAATAGTATCACTTTCCAGCCAAATAAAGCACTGTAAAGGTAGAATTATACAAAAGAAATAGTGGCACAGCTAGAAAAAATCCAGGCCTGTCAAATCTGAGGAACGTGAACTCCAGTTGACATTGCCATAGCGTGAGGTTCTCTCCAGAGAACTGACATAGCAACTGCATTGTTTCTTTTGAGGTACGAGCAGTTACCCCATATTGCTAAAACAACATGAAGTCTACTTTGCATGGCCTTCACGTTCCCCAGACTTGACTAGCCCGGATTTTTTCTTGTGAGGATACCTGAAAAGAGGGTTTACGTCAACAAACTGGAGACCCTGGAATAATTACTAGGACCCTGGAATAAGTACTAGGAGACCGATAGAATAAGTACTAGGCTTACAAAGAATAAATCCAGGGTTCGATTTGCTCGACTAAAGGCGGCGCCCCAGCATGGCCGCAGTCAAATGACTGAAACAAGTAAAAGAATTTTTTAAAAAAGGTGTGAAGAATCAACACAACAACGTGCAGCACAGACACGGATGAAGTGAAACACAACACGGCGTTCGGTTGTCATGGTAACAAACTGTTAATGTCTCGTTGTCTGTTGATTGGCTAAAATTACGCAAATTTCCCAACTTTAATTCCAAATAACATCAGATGCTTTAATTTACGAGATGAAGTAATTGCTCGATCGTAATTAAAATTCAGAGTTGCATCGGTACACCAAAATTAAAGAGGACTCATTTTGTGAATGAAACTAATTAGATCTACAAAACAAAAACACATTAGTGTCGATACAAATAACAGACACACGCACACACACACACACACACGCACAACTTACACACAGACACGCGCACTAACACACACACACAACTTTGTTTTTTCGGTGCTTAGGAAATTCAGTTCGGCCTTCTCCAGTGTGTCATTTTCTGAGGGAGTAGGAGATTCGACTGCTATTTCAAGGAAGCCGAAAATATGAGGGTTTTTTTTTACCTGGCATTCCTTCGATATAGCTCGACAATGTCGGGACATTTCACTTCGGGTATTTCCGTGGGTTGTGGAGTATAGATATAACGAAATTATGCCAGCAATGTCTCATTTTAAACTTGAAGAAAAAAAGCCTTGCATATTTGTTCTTACCTGGTTTTTGTTTTTTTTTTGTTGTTTTTTTTTTTAAATCTAGTTTCAGCTCAGAGATGCGGCCATGCTGGTGCACCGCCGTTTGTAAAATCCGCAAATTTCCAAGCAGAAAACAGAATCGAACTTTCATTTGCTTCCACAGAAATTACGCGAAGTGAAGTGTTTTGATTTTGTCGAGTTATATCGAAAGAATGCCTTTTACCTTTTAATATTAGGGCCTGCTCGCACAGCAGCAACAACAACAACAACAAAAACAACAGCAGCAGCAGCAACAGAAACGTGAACCACAACAATAGTAACACACCACCAAAAGCAACAACAACAACAATAACAACGACAGCAGCCGCTTGAAAAGCAACAAAAAACAGCAGCAACCTGATATCAACACGACCGCAACAACATATCGTCTGCCTCGCATCAACATCAAAGTAACGAACGCTGTTATGCCTGCCTACTTTCACTTTGTCTTTCTCTGCGTCTAAGAGTGAGGTAGACGGGGGGGGGGTGAGCTTTAATTATGGCGGTTCATGTACACCACGTGGCGAAGTGTATGTGCCGTGTCTCCATCGGTGTGTGAATGCATTTCTATACACATGGTCTGTTTGAAGCTTCTCAACGTTTTTATCTCTCTATGTCTGTCAATCAGACAACCTTTCTGTCTGTCTATTTGTCAGTCAATGTCTCTTTATCCCCCCCTCTATCTATCTATCTGTCTGTCTGTCTGTCTGTCTGTCTGTCTGTCTGTCTGTCTGTCTGTCTGTCTATCTATCTATCTATCTATCTATCTATTTGTCTGTCTGTCTATCCATCTACGTATCTATCTACCTATCTGTATGCTAGTCTGCCTTTCTACCGATCTATCTATGCACATACACACACACACGTGTGTGTGTGTATGTGTATTGCGAGGATGTTCCGGTTCCTGACTGAGGATAAAAGGCTTCGAATGACCTGTCCCTGTATCTTTGTATCGTCCATCTGGATGTTTTGTTGTCCGGATGTTTTGCGTTCTTGTCCCATTTTGTATTTTATCATATATACATATATATATACACACACACATACAAGAGTTAAGGAATGGAGCAGATAAAATCCGGGCTACATGTTTCATAGCTAACTTTCTTCCTACTCCTCGATCCTGGGATTTTATATATATATATCCGGGTGTCGGTATGTTCATCCTTTCTCTCTTTTAAAGTCTTTAACTCTTTCATGTCCTCCCTTTCTCTCTCACTGTCTGTCTGCGAGCGTACGTCTGTGAACATTTAGTATGTCTGTCCGTCCATATTGTCCCCATCTGTGTAAACCCTTATGGGTAATAAAGAAATTTGTCCGTCCGTAGATGGGTTTCAATGTATGTGTGCGTCTGTATGTCTCTCCTCGTCTGTGTAAGTGTGTGTGTGCTCAACGTCACTCTATTAATAAGCGTGGCTATGTTCTCTGTCACTGTCTCTCTTTCTTTTCACTCTTCCTTCTTTGTTTGTCCATCACAAACTTATCTTACTTTGCGAATATTATAGATATCCAGTTCCCCTGACGATGAATTCGGCCGAAACGTTATATATTTTTTCGGACTCGCACCTCTGCATTAAACTTTTATCGATATAAGCGCAGGAGTGGGTATGCAGTAAAAAGCTTGCTTCACAACCGCATGGTTCCGGGTTCAGTCCCACTGCATGGCACATTGGGCAAATGTCTTGTACTATAGACTCGGGCCAACCAAAGCCTTGTGAGTGGATTTGGTAGACGGAAACTGAACGAAGCCCGTTGTATATATATGTATGTATTTGTGTCTGTGTTTGTCCCCCCCCACTATCACTTCGCAACCAATGTTAGTGTGTTTACGTCCCCGTAACCTAGCGGTTCGGCAAAAGACCAATCAAATAAGGGATCTTTTCCTTTTGAACGGCAGATGTCCACACAATTTCTAGTTAACTAAACACTTTTAAACTTCGTATACTGGTAGAATGTGTTTATAAAACATCATTTTTTCTTGGTTTTATTGAGAAAATTCTGTTATAACATATTCCCACTTTAAAATCGAGCATTTCGGCAATTTTAACCAATCGCTCACCTCCATTTGGGGTGAAAAGATTCCGTGCTGTATGAATATACCCCTCGTTTAAGAAACAGATTGGGTTTATTTACATTTGTGAAGAAAAAAAGATACCCTTCCCCCACCCCTAACCCTAACCCTAATCCTAAAACAGATTGAAATGCAATAGATCGATACCAGGGCCATAATTATGGGTGACATTTTCATTTGACACCGTTAGAAAAAAATCCCATTTTCCGTAGCGGTGTCGTTTGAAATTGTCACCCATAATTATGGCCCTGGTATCGATCTATTGCATTTCAATCTGTTTTAGATTTAGGGTTAGGGGTGGGGGAAGGGTATCTTTTTTTCTTCACAAATGTAAATAAACCCAATCTGTTTCTTAAACGAGGGACATATTCATACGGCACGGAATCTTTTCACCCCAAATGGAGGTGAGCGATTGGTTAAAATTGCCGAAATGCTCGATTTTAAAGTGGGAATATGTTACAACGTATAGAATTTTCTCAATAAAACCAAGAAAAAATGATGTTTTATAAACACATTCTACCCGTATACGAAGTTTAAAAGTGTTTAGTTAACTAGAAATTGTGTTGAAATCTGGCCTTCAAACGGAAAAGATCCCAAATAAGTACTATGCTTACAAATAATAATTCCTGGAATCGATCTGTTCGACTAAAGGCGGTGCTCCAGTATGGCCGCTGTCAAATGACAGAAGCAAGTAAAAGAGTATCTATAGCTCCCCCCCCTCTTCCATTCTTACTTAGTGTGTGTGTGTGTGCGTGCGCGTGTGTGTGTGTGCGTGCGCGTGCGTATGTGTGTGTATGTAGGGGCAGGAGTGACGCACGTGCGTGTACACGCTTAGCGTTTTTCCCATGTTTTTATGATCTGAGTTCAAATTCCGCCGAGGTCGACTTTTGTCTTTCATCAATTTCGAGTTCGATAAAAGAAGTGTGATTCAAAACTTGAAACCAATATGTTTCTTTAAATATGCGGGACATCTTTTTAATCTCTGAATTGCTAAGCACAATTTCTACTTTTAAAAAAAATTGAACGAACGAATGCAGACGACCCCGAAGAGAGGAAGTTGAATAGGAGAGAGAAAGAGAGAGAGAGAGGGGGGAATTGTAGAAGTGAGACAGGGGCAGACAAGACAGGGAAGTCGACAAATAGAAACTTGAGATACAGATATCGCTACCGAAAGAAGCACACGAAGACGAATAGTTTACAGACTTTGATAGAAAAACGCACAGAGAAGTAACAGTGTTAGTTTTATTTCCTCTCTTTCTTACTGAGTAACGTAGCGGAAGGAGACAAAGGCAGACGATACGTGAGCACAGCAAGGTGAGGAGCTGGCAGAATCGTTAGCACGCCGGGCAAAATGCTAAGCGGCATTTCGTCTGTCTCTGCGTTCTGCGTTCAAATTCCGCCGAGTCGGTAAAATAAATGCCTATTTCTTTATTACCCACAAGAGGCTAAACATAGAGGGGACAAACATGGACAGACATAGGTATTAAGTCGATTATATCGACCCCAGTGCGTAACTGGTACTTAATTTATCGACCCCGAAAGGATGAAAGGCAAAGTCGACCTCGGCGGTATTTGAACTCACAACGTAACGGCAGCCGAAATACCGCTAAGCATTTAGCAGACGCGCTAACGATTCTGCCAGCTCGCCGCCTTTAAAATAAATACCAGTTGAGCGCTGGAGTCGATGTATCATCGCCTTACCCCTTTTCCCGAACTTTTCTCGCTCAGTGCAACATAACCTGAGATGTGGTGACGAAGCGTCATGTCTCAAGGTCCTTCATTGGTTCTCGGGGACTGCAGATCGTCTCCAAAGTGAAGTCCCACCTCATAAGGGCTCCACTTATGACCAGGATCAAATCCAGGCCCTTGCACGTCTATGTTAGGTTTTGGTCCGATTTTTTTTTTGCAGGCGACACCAGTGGGGTAATAATATCGTTAAAGGCGCGAAATTGCCGATAACTGATATGGAGTTGGTGATCTGTATTTATTGATTGTTTTGTGTATTCATTATAAGTTTTTTACCATGTATATATAATATATATGTATATATATATATATATATATCTATATATATATATATATATAACAGAGAGAGAGAGAGAGAGAGAGAGAGAGAGGAGAGGCGAGAGAGAGAGAGAGAGAGAGAGAGAGAGAGCGATGATGGAGTGTTTCTGCACAGTAGAAGTGACGGGAAACTGTTCAATCTCTCGCGCCTGCGTACCAAAACCAAAATCAGAAACGTCCTGATCAAGGAGATGCTATTTGCTGATGATGCCGCTCTGGTATCACACACAGAAGAAGCCCTCCAAAGGCTCATTAACTGTTTTGAGCAAGTATGTAACGACTTTGGCTTAGCTATCAGCCTTAAGAAGACCAACATCATGGGTCAGGCTACATCGGACATCCCAAACATACATATTGGAGACCACAGATTACAGGAGGTGGAGAAGTTTACCTATCTGGGCTCTACCGTCACCTTCAACCTATCCCTCGACGCTGAGCTCAATATACGCATTGGCAAGGCAGCTGCTGTGATGGCCCAACTCTCCAAACGGGCTTGGAACAACAATAAGCTGACCAAGACCACGAAAATGCAGATCTACCAAGCATGTGTACTTAGCACTCTACTGTATGGAAGTGAGACTTGGACGCTATACACACGCCAAGAGCGTCGCCTAAATATCTTTCACCTGCATGCCTCCGGAAAATCCTCCGCATCAAATGGCAGAACCATATCCCCAACAAAGATGTCCTCAGGCAAGCAGGAATACCAAGCATGTTTGCACTCCTCACACAAAGACGTATGAGATGGCTTGGGCATGTTAGCCGTATGAAAGATGGCAGAATCCCCAAGGACATACTCTACGGAGAGCTTGCTAGGGGGTACTAGGTCTGTGGGTAGACCGCTCTTACGTTACAAGGATGTTTGCAAAAGGGACATGAAGGCCTGCAACATCAATATTAGCGGTTGGGAGGCAGTTGCCGGCAACCGTGAAGACTGGCGACGTACCGTAAGAGAGGGAATACAAAAGAGTGACACAGAGAGAGAGGAGAAATGGAAAGACAGGAAAAGACGTCAACAAGAAACTACGGCATTACAACCAGCCAGGAACAGTCTTCGCTACATTTGCGGTACCTGCCAGAGGGAGTGTTTGTCCAGGATAGGACTACACAGCCACAGCAGGAAATGTATCAGGACATGAAATGTATCAGGACATGAAATGTAATAGCCGGACTAGACTATGCCAACAACAATATATATATATATATGTGTGTGTGTGTGTGTGTGTGTGTGTGTGTGTGTGTGTGTGTATATACAGAGAGAGAGAGAGAGAGAGAAATAGGCGCAGGAGTGACTGTGTAGCAAGAAGCCTGCCTCCCAACCACACAGTTCTAGCTTCAGTCATACTGCATGGGACCTTGGGCAAGTGTCTTCCACTATAGCAACGGGCCGACCAGAGCCTTGTGAGTGGATTTGGTAGATAGAAACTGAAAAGAAGCCCGTTGTATATA
>NC_043022.1:1111085-1112106 GCF_006345805.1 Octopus sinensis
TGAGTGTGTCAAATTATAAGGCACCAAAAGAGAATGACTCTCCACAGACAATAGAATATCCTTAATTTTAAAATATATATATATATCATCATCGTTTAGCGTCCACTTTCCATGCTAGCATTGGTTGCATGGTTCAACTGGGGTCTGGGAAGCCAGAAGGCTGCACCAGGCCCAGTCTGATCTGGCAATGTTTCTATGGCTGGATGCCCTTCTTAACACCAACCACTCTGTGAGTGTAGTGGGTGCTTTTACGTGCCACCGGCACAGGTTCCATACGAGGCTGGCAAACAGCCACGATCGGATGGCGCTTTTTACGTGCCACATAAATAATAGAGACAAAATCGTATAATCACAACAAATTTTCCATGGCTAAAAACCATGCAAATAATTTATATTGTCATATTTAATAATAAATATATTACTTAACACTTCTGCATTAATACAAAAGGCAAGAGATTCATTCAAAATAATGCAGAATTTGATCTATATCATCAGGTGAAAGAAAATTGTGTATTTTGCTGGCCTATATATACATACATACATGTATGTATATATGTATATATATATATATACACACACACACATATATATATTTCCTTTTTATATTCTATGTCTATAAGAGATCTCTCAAAATGATTACAGCAGTAAATTAGGTTTTCAGTGACATATTTACTTATTTACTTCAAGTATGATGCACAAATAGCTATTTTAGACTAATACTCCTTCTTTATAAAACAGCGAATATGAATACACAAATACACAAACACACGAACACACACACATACACACACACAACGAACACACACACATACAACACACACACGAACACACCACACATACACACACACACGAACACAAACACATACACACACACACGAAACACAACACATACATACATGCATAAATATAAATTTTTGTTTTGATATCATACGTTTACAACAGATCTTCAAGATTAATATCAAAGTAAATTAGGTTTCCAATGACGTATCTGCTTTAAGTAAAATGCACAGATTGCTGTTTT
>NC_043022.1:1112206-1124706 GCF_006345805.1 Octopus sinensis
GGGTGTTTAGGTGATGGTCTAGGGCTTAGGAGAGGGAGACCCCCAGACATTGGAAAAAAAAAAACTTTGGTCGTCTGTTATAGTCGAGGGCTCTTCGTTGACGCCTGACACCACTGGGAGGTGGCCCTCGAAGTCGCTGGAAAGGGAGATCTCCAGGTCCAAATTCTTGAACGGCTGCTGGTGGCAACAGTGATGTTTAGCCCCAGATCAGTCTTGATCCAGCAGAAGTATAATCAAAAGACATTCCAGTTATGACCATTTCTTTTTTTCCCTTTTATGGTGATTTCTCTGCTATTTCTAGCAGGTCGAGGGACCATTATGAAATCCATTGCCCTTGCTTGATTATACAGAAACTGATTTAATTAAATTGTTGTCGATGAGTGTTACAAATTCTCAGGCTAGACAGCTAGTTACTCCAAATGAAACTCCTTTGCATGCCGTGTGTGTATTAGAGAGAGAGAGAGAGAACATAGCAGAGATCTCCCTCTCGTATGTTCACCCTGTCGAGTTATCAGTTAAACATAAACACGACAATTACCAAAACCCTAACCCTAACCCTTGCAACCTTTTCAATAGCCTTGAAAATGTTGTAAAGACACAACGAAAATTTTAGAAAAATAAAAAAGAAATAAGTGGAAAATTTATTGGTGAGTGTGTCAAATTATAAGGCACCAAAAGAGAATGACTCTCCACAGACAATAGAATATCCTTAATTTTAAAATATATATATATATCATCATCGTTTAGCGTCCACTTTCCATGCTAGCATTGGTTGCATGGTTCAACTGGGGTCTGGGAAGCCAGAAGGCTGCACCAGGCCCAGTCTGATCTGGCAATGTTTCTATGGCTGGATGCCCTTCTTAACACCAACCACTCTGTGAGTGTAGTGGGTGCTTTTACGTGCCACCGGCACAGGTTCCATACGAGGCTGGCAAACAGCCACGATCGGATGGCGCTTTTTACGTGCCACATAAATAATAGAGACAAAATCGTATAATCACAACAAATTTTCCATGGCTAAAAACCATGCAAATAATTTATATTGTCATATTTAATAATAAATATATTACTTAACACTTCTGCATTAATACAAAAGGCAAGAGATTCATTCAAAATAATGCAGAATTTGATCTATATCATCAGGTGAAAGAAAATTGTGTATTTTGCTGGCCTATATATACATACATACATGTATGTATATATGTATATATATATATATACACACACACACATATATATATTTCCTTTTTATATTCTATGTCTATAAGAGATCTCTCAAAATGATTACAGCAGTAAATTAGGTTTTCAGTGACATATTTACTTATTTACTTCAAGTATGATGCACAAATAGCTATTTTAGACTAATACTCCTTCTTTATAAAACAGCGAATATGAATACACAAATACACAAACACACGAACACACACACATACACACACACACGAACACACACACATACACACACACACGAACACACACACATACACACACACACGAACACACACACATACACACACACACGAACACACACACATACATACATGCATACATATAAATTTTTGTTTTGATATCATACGTTTACAACAGATCTTTCAAGATTAATATCAAAGTAAATTAGGTTTCCAATGACGTATCTGCTTTAAGTAAAATGCACAGATTGCTGTTTTAAACTAATAATCCTTCTTTAGCACAAACACCTAATATAAATACACATACACACCTACATGCATTCATATATATACACATATGTCTGTGTCAGTGTGTGTGTGTATTTCACTAGATTGGCAAAAGAAGCAATCTTTGGCACAGATGCCAAGGTGCCGGTGCTTTACAGCAGAAACTCTTCCATTATTCAACAGGAACCAAACCAGCCTCACTTCCACAAACACTGACTGCGGCACAGAGTTAACAGCAGCTCAGACAATGCAGTGTTTTTCCAGATTTGCTAACGTAAGCACAACTGGTGATGCTGACTCGAAAGAAGCTTGTATAACCTTTAGACAGAAACACACTTTGATAAATTGCCAAACAGTTTCATACAAACACACACACACACATATATATGTATACATGTATATTTCTACACACACATACACACACACATACGTATTCATCTCTCTCTCTCCACACACACACACCTATATCTCTATCTAGCAATCTGTGTATATATATATATATTATATATATATATATATATATATATATATATTCATCTACGCATATATATGCATACACTTATAAGCTCTTGGCCTTTACGTCACTCTGAAAACTTCTGCTGGTTATTAATAATAATAATAATAATAATAATAATAATAATAATAATAATAGTAACACGTGTGTGTGTGTGTGTATGCTCCTGTTGTTGACGCCATAAGAATTTCATATACTTCTGAGAGAATGTAAAATATTTCTTGTTTGGAACGGTGTTTCTTGAAGCACATCACATAATGCTTTAAAGAACAGCACATAAATATTGATTGGAAAAAAAAAAAGAAGGTCAAAGGCTACCTTTGGGACTCAAACCTCCTATCTCCTGTAAACATGACAGATGTTTTACCACTGTACCAAAGCAATCCTTGAAATTCCTCTTTTCATTTTAGACCCTTTATTCTTATCAATGAGATTTGTATGTTGTTGACGTCAGAAGAATAAAAAAAATAAACTTTGAGGGGAACTTAAAATATTTCTTTCTTTGGATCAACTCAGTTCTCAAATGCTATTCTTTAGAGCTTTCTTTATATTCTCATGTTCTAAGTTCTAATTTCCTGCTTGCATCACCAAGACTTAATATATATATATATACATATTATATATATATATATGTGTATATATATATATATAGATATATATATATATATATATATGGATGGATGGAAGCACTCTGTCGGTTACGACGACGAGGGTTCCGGTGATCCGAATCAACGGAACAGCCTGCTCGTGAAATTAACGTGTAAGTGGCTGAGCACTCCACAGACACATGTACCCTTAACGTAGTTCTCGGGATATTCAGCGTGACACAGAGAGTGACAAGGCCGGCCCTTGAAATACAGGTACAACAGAAACAGGAAGTAAGAGTGAGAGAAAGTTGTGGTGTGGTGAAAGAGTACAGCAGGGATCACCACCATCCCCTGCCGGAGCCTCGTGGAGCTTTTAGGTATTTTTGCTCAATAAACACTCACAACGCCCGGTCTGGGAATCGAAACCGCGATCCTATGACCACGAGTCCGCTGCCCTAACCACTGGGCCATGCGCGCCTCCACATATATATATATATATATATATATATATATATATATATATATATATTATTATATATATAGACTAGCTGGCCCTGTGCCGTCAAAAAAAATGAGGGCTAATGGTAGTATTTCATATTTAAATAAGGACAAAAGATAGAATATGGATGGTAATTCAAATTAATACACTCCTCAATGTTTTCTAGCAGTTCTCTTTTGAGATGAAACTTTGATCATCATTTGTTACTGAAAGAACGCTGGTTCACACATACATTTACATACTTTCCTTGTACACGCACACGCATATACTCACACAGAATTGAAATGCTGTTTGATTTTTCTTTTCAGCATTGAATGTTCACCATCCCACTTCCATTACACACACACACACACACACAAACATTCATATATCTCCCATTTACATACACACACATATACTCACACAGAGTTGAAATGCTGTTTGATTTTTTTGTAACCATACTATTTCTATCATCCCACTACCAGTTTGCCATCACCCCTTCCTTTCTCATTCATATGTTGTGACAGAGAAAAACATGGCACGTAAAAGGCACCAACCAATTGTGGCCGTTGCCAGCCCCCTCTGACTCCTGTGCCGGTGGCACGTAAAAAGCACCCACTACACTCACAGAGTGGTTGGCATTATGAAGGGCATCCAGCTGTAGAAATACTTGCCAGATCAGACTGGAGCCTGGCGCAGCCTCCTGGCTTCCCAGACCCGGTTGAACAGTCCAACCCATGCTAGCATAGAAAACAGACGTTAAATGATGATGAGGATGATGATGATATGTAATACATATATATAATATATATATATATATATTATAATATATATAATTTGAAACTGACTTATTGGAAGTCCACTGAAGATTGTCGATCAAGACAAGAAACAATTGTAGTGGCGTTTTTTTTGACTATTTATTAAAATTTTATGTATTGATTAAGTCTTTCCTTGTTTGTTTTGCAAAATAGTGGTTTTGTCTCTAATAATATTTTATATATATATATATATATTATATATATATATATATATATATATATATATATATATATATATATATAGTACATGATGATGATTTGGCAGGGCAGGGTTTTCTATGGCTGGATGCCCTTCCTAATACCAACCACTCTGAGAATGTAATGGGTGTTTTTGTATGCCACCGGTACAGCTGCCAATTTGCATGACAATGGTATCTGCCACAACTGCGATTTTGACAACCAATGCTGGTGTGTTTACGTCCCTGTAACTTAGCAGTTCAGCAAAAGAGTTCGACAGAATAAGTACTAGGCTTATAAAAGAATAAGTCCCAGAGTTGATTTGTTTGAATAGAGGCAGTGCTCCAGCATGGCCGCAGTCAAATAAAAAGAAAAAAGAATGAATGAATAAATATTAAATTACAAAATATTTTCTAAACAACGCAGGAGTGGCTGTGTGGTAAGTAGCTTATTTACCAACCACATGGTTCCGGGTTCAGTCCCACTGTGTGGCACCTTGGGCATGTGTCTTCTACTATAGCCTTGGGCCGACCAAAGCCTTGTGAGTGGATTTGGTAGACGGAAACTGAAAGAAGCCCGTCGTATATGTGTATGTGTATGTGTATATGTTTGTGTGTCTGTGTTTGTCCCCCTAGCATTGCTTGACAACCGATGCTCGTGTGTTTATGTCCCCGTCACTTAGCGGTTCGGCAAAAAGAGACCAATAGAATAAGTACTGGGCTTACAAAGAATAAATCCCGGGGTCGAGTTGCTCGATTAAAGGCAGTGCTCCAGCATGGCCGCAGTCAAATGACTGAAACAAGTAAAAAACAAAACAAACATAAAGTGCTTTTTTTTCTTTCCCCTTTTTTGCCAATGGTCAATTCCTATTATCTTTGTCCATTGCCAGACCTGGAACTGAGTTGCGCAGCTTCAAGTTATGTCGTGTCCTGCTGTGGTTTGCTGTTTCTTAATCAATTTACCAATACAAATTTATGATTGATTTTATAACAATGGCATCTCAATTGCGATATTTGTTCTCGAATATATGCAATAATGGTTGTAGTTATAGAAATAACGGTGACGCTGGCTTTGTTTTGGTAGCTTTAGTTTTGCATCATTATTACTATAGCATCTGAATAGAAACTACTGTGATGTTCACAGCTGGATTGCCTTTGATCAATGTTAATTTTTATCAGAACTAGCCTGGGGCTCAACAACAACAACGACAACAACAACAACAACGACAACGACAACAACAACAACAACCTCAACATGACTCAAATCCTTTCTGATAATTACTATTATTTTTTCTTTCTTTTGGAGTTTGTTTTCCTCCTGTTTATTTTTCCATCTTCTTCATTTTATTCCAAAAACAAACATGTCCTACCAACTACTAACTGTCGCATTACATCAGTTTTTTTCAACAAACCCCTTTGTTGCTAGCAAGGGTCACACTGGGTTATTCCACCAAAGAATTTTCACTAAAATCAGTTGTTCTACACCGTTGGTTCTCAGCCATTTTTTTTTTACCTATGGGACACTGGACCCCTTTGATTAATATTTTATTCTGGTGGACCCCCATAACCATTTGGTGTCTAAAAACTAGTTTTATAGGTATTTCTTTCAAAATCCCTATTTTCTTTTCCACCCATTCTCTTGTGTAGATTTGCAATAAAACTTGCTGCCAGAACACGGTTTGGCAGCCAAAAACAGGGTAAATAAACTATGCAAAATATTAGAGAAAGAAATTCTGTTGTTTCTTATTTCTTTATTGCCCACACGGGGCTAAACATAGAGGGAAGAAACAAGGACAAAGGGATTAAGTCGACTACGTTGATCCCAGTGTGTAACTGGTACTATATATCGACCCCGAAAGGATGAAAGGCAAAGTCGACCACGGCTGAATTTGAACGCAGAACATAACGACTGACAAAATACCTATTTCTTTATTACCCACAAGGGGCTAAACACAGATAGGACAAACAAGGACAGACAAACGGATTAAGCCGATTATATCGACCCCTGTGCGTAACTGGTACTTAATTTAGCGACCCCGAAAGGATGAAAGGCAAAGTCAACCTCGGCGGAACTTGAACTGTGAACGTAACGGCAGAAGAAATACGGCTACGCATTTCGTCCGGTGTGCTAACATTTCTGCCAGCTCACCGTCTCGAGAAAGAAATTTTGTTGTTTCTTGCAAATGAATATGTCTTAACCAATAGTTCTCAACCATTTTTTAACTCCTGTTCTATTTTTCACCCATTCTCTTGTATAGGTTTGCTATAGAACTCTCAGAGAGAACGTGTTTTAGTGGCCAGAAGCATGTTAAACTATGTTAACCTTTTAGTGTTTAAACCGGCCATATCTCGCCCAGATATTCTACATGTTTTATATTCAAACTGGCAATATCTAGCCTCTCACACCTACCCAACAATGTCATTCTAAATATAAACAATCACATCATTGAAACCTCAAAGCTATAAGATAATGCATGATTAATTCAAAACAATTTGAGTGGAAAAGTATTACATTTAACAGAGTAATCTGAACACTAAAGGGTTAAATGTTAGAGAAAGAAATCTTGCTGCTTCTTACAATGAATACATCTAAATCAGTGGTTCTCAACCATTGGACCCCTTTCGTTACCATTCTATTCTGGCAGATCTCCAAAGACAGTCAATGTTTAAAAATTAGTCTTATTGACACTTCTTTCAAAATTCCTATTTTCATTTTCCCTCATTCACTTTTATGGGTTTACAATAGAACTTGTTGAGAGAACCTGTTTTGGTGACGGAAAACATGTTAAACTATGGAAAAATACCAGAAAAAGAAACCTTGTTGTTTCTTCTGATAGATACATCAGGAGCAAAATATTTTCCATGACCCTTTAAAAAATGCCAATCCATCAGGCGCAAACAGGGGTTCCAGTTGATCTGATCAATGAAACAGCTTGCTCATTAAATTACTGTGCATGTGGCTGAATACTCCACAGACACATGTATCCTTAATGTAGTTCACAAAATGTGACAAGGCTGGCCCTTTGAATTACAGGTACAACTCACTTTTGCTGGCTGATAGGACTGGAACAATGGGAAATAAAGAGTCTTGCTCAAGGACACAACATGCCTTACAATTAGGAGCTGAATACCCTAACCTCTAAGCCACATGCCTTCACCATTCAAATACTGCTGTATGTATGTGTATATATATATGTGTATATATATATACCACCTGACTTCTATTCTTCAGAAAGTCATGAAGCCATTCTCCCAATTTTCCAACTATGCCAAGATCACGCAGTTTGTGACATATCATTCCATGATCGACTTTATCAAAGGCCTTTGCAAAGTCGAGATATATGACTTCCACATTTGAGTGGTTGAGCAGTTGTTTCAGCACCCAGTCATAGTGTTGTAGGAGCTGAGTTAAGCAGCTTCTTCCTGGTCGGAAAAACCATGTTGGGTGTCAGGCAGCAAGTCATTTTCTTCAAGGAAGGTGATTATTTCCTTCTGACTATTCGTTCCATGACCTTGCTGATGTGTGAGGTTATATATATATATATATATATATATATTACATTTAATATATATATAATATATATAATATATAATATATATATATATATATATATATATATATATATATATATATACATTTATATATATATACATATACATATATATATATATATATATATATATATATATATAATATACATTTATATATATATACATATGCATATATATTATATATGGGACGAGGTGGTGAAGCACGACCTTCGAACTTTAGGTCTCACTGAGGAAATGACTAGAGACCGAGACCTCTGGAAGTGTGCTGTGCGCGAGAAGACCCGGCAGGACAAGTGAGTCCACAACCCGTGGCCTTCTACATGGGATGGAGCCAGCCTACGTATGCATACCTTCCCTTCTTGGGACACAAAACTCTACTTGTGAAGACGTGTTGAGGCAAGTGAGGATCAGAATCGAAATCGATCAATGGAAATTGCGGATGTGCTACCAGTGCCGGTGGCATGTCGAAACTCTGCTTGTGAAGACCCATTGAGGCAAGTGAGGATCAGAATCGAAATCGATCAATGGAAATTGCAGATGTGTTACCAGTGCCGGTGGCATGTAAGAGAACTTTCCGTTTCGCGACCGTTGCCAGCACCGCCCCGTTTCGTGTCCGTTGCCAGCCTCGCCTGGCCCTCGTGCCGGTGGCACATAAAAAGCACCATCCGTTCGTGGCCGTTTGCCAGCTCTGTCTGGCACCAGTGCGGGTGGCACGTAAAAAGCACCCACTACACTCACGGAGTGGTTGGCGTTAGGAAGGGCATCCAGCCGTTAGAAACACTGCCAGATTTGACTGGGCCTGATGAAGCCTTCTGGCTTCACAGACCCCAGTAGAAACGTCCAACCCATGCTAGCATGGAAAACGGACGCTAATGATGGATGAGATGATGATGATATATATATATATACATATACATACATAATATATATATATATATATATATATTATTTATATAAAACAGACGAAGGAAGCAGGAATGGATTTGGTACAAATTGTTATTATAAACAAAACACTGCAGAATTCCTGACATAGATCCGGTGAAATTATATTGTAGCTGTGGATGACATCAAATAGCCCAAACAGTGAAAGTGCTTTGATTAACATACTACTAGACATGTACCCAAAGTTCAAGTAATCACTTATTTATATATATATATATGTATTTTTAATTTTGTATTTTTATCTTGTATTTTATTGTGCAGTTTTTTGTTACGTCCCTTTTTGTGTTACATTTTTTTCTGTGCTTGTTTTACCCCTTTGCGAAGTTATTTTATTTTAATTCTCTCGCAGGAAGGCCTAGTATTGACCAGTCGTGTCCTGTCATCCCTTCGAAACACGCTATGTCTGCTAGTGACAGCTGATGAAGGGGATTTTTCCTTGTGTAGCGTGTCCTGTACCTTGTTTTTCTGTTGTAAATAATGTTTTTCCTGTTTTCGTTCTCGTCCTGTTCCACGTCTCAGTCTTTCTGTTGTAACAAAATGGCTTTTCCGTTTTCGTTTCTGTTGAGTTTTACGTCTTTTTGTGGTGTCCTGTACGTATATATATTTATATATGCATGTATATATACATGTAGATGTCGGTACGTACATATATATTTGTATGTATGCATATATTTTGTTTATTACACTATATATATATATATATATATAAATAAATATAAGATCCAGTGATCAAGGTGGAGGAAGAAAATTAGCTTCAAGCAATCCGTAGTAAATAAAAAAAAAAACAACTTTCAAGGACATTACCAGTTTATTGAGACAGAAGGTTGTGGGGTTTTTGTCATATCAAGAATGATAAACTAAAAAAAAATCTCTTTTTATATTTCACAGTAGGCGTCCAGGGTTGCCAGGTGTGCAAATAAGAATACAAGAGTTACAGAATGGAGCAGATAAAATCCAGGCTGCCCATGTTTCATAGAGAACAGAATCTCAGAAGTGGTAAATAACCAAATGAAGTGTTTATACCGCTGGCTACACTTGAAGCCAAGGCTATCTTGATTAAATGAAAGACTACATTGTCACAAGGAGGTACATGTTAATACATGGAAGATTCAATCAAAATGTGATATATATATATATATATATATATATTATATATATATATATATATATAGGCACAGGAGTGGCTGTGTGGTAAGTAGCTTGCTAACCAACCTCATGGTTCCGGGTTCAGTCCCACTGCATGGCATCTTGGGCAAGTGTCTTCTGCTATAGCCCCGGGCCGACCAATGCCTTGTGAGTGGATTTGGTAGACGGAAACTGAAAGAAGCCTGTCGTATATATGTATACATATATATAAATGTTTGTGTGTCTGTGTTTGTCCTCCTAGCATTGATTGACAACTGATGCTGGTGTGTTTACGTCCCCGTCACTTAGCGGTTCGGCAAAAAGAGGCCGATAGAATAAGTACTGGGCTTACAAAGAATAAGTCCCGGGGTCGATTTGCTCGACTAAAGGCGGTGCTCCAGCATGGCTGCAGTCAAATGACTGAAACAAGTAAAAGAGTAATATATATATATATAGTCTTATGTTTGTGACTGTGTCTTTTATTAACGCAGCCTGTATAGACCAGTTGAATGATGTAATCTCAACTATTTGTAACAACTGTTTGTATTTAGACAAACACTCCAATTGTGCCAGCTACTGAACAGAAAAAAATTCTTCAAATGCTGAAAGATGGAAGGAAGGAATTTCTGAGAGAAAACTGAATAAATGACAAACAAACAGCATTTTGCTATATTTTTCTAACATTTTAATTAAAGTTTCTATATTTTTCAGAAAGCTGTTTCATTCTTTTGCTTGTTTCTGTCTGTTTGTTTGCCTGTCTGTCTGTCTGTCTATCTATCTATCTATCTATCTATCTATCTATCTATCTATCTATCAGTCTTTATCTATTATCTGACTACTTCTCTATCATCTACCTTGCAATCTGTCTGTCTGTCTGTCTACCTGCCTGCCTGTCTACCTGTCAGTCAGTCTATCTATCTACTATCTATCTATATTTGTATATCTATCTATCTATCTATCTATCTATCTATCTGTCTATCTGTCTATCTATCTGTCTATCTATCTGTCTGTCTACCTGCCTGCCTCTCTACCTGTCAATCTATCTATCTATCTATCTATATCTATATATATAAATATATATATATATATATTTATATATGTGTGTGTGTGAGTGTGTGAGTGTGTGTGTGAGTGTGTGAGTGTGTGTGTGTCTATCTATGTACAGCGCTAGTCTCAGAGAGTTGGTAAAAAAGGATTCATTTCTTTATATTTTCCAGTGTGTCCCTTATAATGAAAATATCATCCAAATGCCCGGCATCTGATGTAATAAATATATCTCTTGGTCCCACATTTTCTGCTGTCGCCACATAAAAAGCAGCATAAGTAAGACCCTCAGGGAGAGCCCATGGTTACGCCATCCACATCACAATTCTGTATGTAATTCCCCTTCTGGACACTGAGAGACTATTTCATTCGTACAAGACAGTAATGTCTTCCATTATGATAACTGGTGATGTGGGTGGTATTTGTTCCTGGTATTTTGTAGATATGTATTTAATATAGGTTTGTAATGGATGGCAAGGTTTCCGATATTGGAAGAATATCGCCTTCTTCCATTTTATCTCTTTTTGTTCTTTGTGTAGATCAGGCTTCTGCAGGCGAAGAGAGAAGACTCCAAGTACAAATGCAATTTACAACTGGTTTATTTACAGGTTTCACAGGACAGGTGAAGTGTGCTGCTCTCAGCAACCATCTTTAGCCGTGTGCGTTGTGTAGTAGCTTTGTTAGTGCGGGCACATGGCCTCTGGAGGTACAACATACAGACAGGCCCAGCCAATGGAGTGCGCTCAGCAAGCGCTGCTGCTAAGAGGCGGAAACGAGAGGCAGCAAAAGAGACCAAGAATCTCAATCTGTTTTGCCCTTATATACAGTTTGCCATCACAAGCCTGGTCGTGATCTCACACCTGGCAAATGGATGCAGGTGAGGTCTCGCTCCAGTCTTGGAGATAGCAATGGCTGTCGCGAGATCTCATGTATTTGTAGGCATGTGTGTGTGTGTGAATACACATACATACATACATGCATATATCCATGCATTGATACATAAATAGAATATATACATACACACACACACACATAAATTTACACATGCATGTTCACACACAAACACATATATACATAGAAACAATGAAAAAGAAGAAGAGAGAGGAGAGAGGGTGTGAGAGACACTTGTTGCTGTCCATGAAAATTGTTTAAGATACTGGACATTTCTCACAGACAGAAAACCTCATTACATAATCCAGCCAGCAATGTTCTTTTTGCCATGTCCGTGTCACACGTGAATAAAATCCAGTGACCCAGTCTTCAGTGACGTGGCAAAACTATTTATAACCTTCATCTTGTCTTTTCTCTACATTCAAACTTCCTTTTTTTTCTCAAGTGTAGAGAGTGTTATATTGTTTCCATATTATTATTATTATTATTATTAAGTTGGTGAGCTGGCAGAGTCATTAGCACGCTGGGCAAAATGCTTACCAGTATTTCGTCTGTCTTTATGTCCTGAGTTCAAATTCTGCCATGGCTGACTTTGCCTTTCATCTTTTCGGGGTCAATAAATTAAGTACCAGGGAAACACTGAGGTCAATGTAATTAACTAGTCCCCTCCACCAAAATTTCAGGCCTTGTGCCTTTA
>NC_043022.1:1129706-1172206 GCF_006345805.1 Octopus sinensis
ATACGAAGAGAATAACAAGGTGTATTTATATCTGTTTAAAGCTCCACAGCAAAAGGCTTAAGAACTCTAATCTCTATATATATAAAGCTGAAGTTGTCTGTGTGCGCCAGGTTTGGTAGCCTTCAACTAACACTATCTCCTCCGAGATCCTGCAGCGCAAGTTGACCAAAATTGAGAGTATGATAGAAGAAGGCTTGCTCTTCATTCCGTGGAAGAAAAAATTCAAATCGGACCATTGTTAACACCAAAAATTATTTACATCAAAAAGGTGCTTTTTTTCTATGAAAATCCCTTTTTTTTACGATTTTTTGACTGCTGTGTCGCCATTTTTCGGTGTATTTCAACCAGAAAAATGTTCACTTAAAGAGAATAACAAGCTACATAATGCAAAATTTTTACTTTTCAAAAATTCCAATTCTAAAGGTTCGAAACAAACCCGAGCAACACCGGGCAATACTGCTATTTAGTATATATAGTTGCGTGGAACCTAGGGCAAGTATCTTCTACTATGGCCCCCAAAGCCAACTGAAGCTTTATGTCTGGATTTAGAAGATAGAAACTGAAAGAAGCCTAGCATATCATCATCATCTTTTAACATCTTATATCCATGCTGGCATGGGTTGGACAGCTGGAGAGCTGTCCGGGCTCCATGCCTGTTTTGGCATGGTCACTTAGGCTGGATGCCCTTCCTAATGCCAAGCACTTCACTTGTGCCACTGCCATGTACTTTTGCGTGCCACTGACACAGCACTTTTATGTGACACCAGCACAGGTTGGCATCGGCACAGATGTTATTTACATGGGACCAGCATGGGTGCTTTTTATGTGACGCTAGCTCAGGTGCTTGTTATGTGGCACGATCACAGGTTGGTACCAGCACAGGTGTTATTTATGTGGAACCAGCATGGGTGCATTTCACGTGGCACCGGCACGGGTGTTATTTATGCGGAACCAGTAGGGGTGCTTCTTACATGGCACCAGCACAGTTGCTATTTACATGGCACCAGGACGGGTGCTATTTACATTGCACCAGCACGGGTGCCTTTTACGTGGCGCCGGCACAGGTGCTATTTACATGGCACCAGCTTTTTATGTGGGACCAGTATGGGTGCTTTTTAATGTGACACCAGCATGACTACTTGTTACATGGCACCAGCACAGATGCTTGCTAAGTGGCACTGGTACAGGCCCTTTTTGCATGACACCAGCACCCACGAAGCCACAAGGTTAAGATCATTCAGCTGAAGAGGGGTGTATGGGACATGCCCATATACAACGACAGCCACAATTTTACTTAGCTTGACATGTCTTCTCAAGCACAGAAAATCACCAGAAGTTTCAATCCATATTTATTTTGTTTATTCTTTTACCCATTTCAGACTGCAGATAGATATAAATAACAGGGTCACAGCCCCTTCCCATGCAAGACGCTCAGACGGCTGGTTTCCTAGATGCTGTGGTGTATATATACCCCACGTGCATCTAGGAAACCAGCCTTCTGAGCGTATGGCATGGGAAGAGGCTGGTCCATAGCGGGATTACTAGTTTTTGTCAGCCTAGTGGACTGAGGCAACATGAAATGAAGTGTTTTTGCCTCAAAACATGACACATTGCCCAGACCAGGAATTGAAACCACAATCTTGATCATGAGTGCAACAGCCCTAACCACTAAATGAAATGCCTCCACAGACAAACTGACAGGAAATAAAAGAAGAGACTATTCTGATGTGCTGCATGGCTCATTGACTCCTCCTCACGTAGCATATACCCTGTCCTTCCTCTACTCATGAAGAAAACTGATAGCTAATCACTATTTAAAACAAACACAAACTAACGCTCAGATGTAACACTTATACTAAATATACAGACAGCATCTTCGTTAGCAATGTGATTAAATAATATATAAATATTTACATAATGCCAGACGATGCATAAGTAAAGCCAAGATAATTTTCAATTAAATAAACCACAGTTTTTAAGCCTTCCACTGTAAAACGTTCAGCAAAAACGTCAGAGATTTTTCTAAAATATTTCACGGTTTGTTAACCAGTGCTTATGAGAAAACAAGGGTTCTGTTATTCCTTCTGCCCATAAAGAGATAACAAGACGTAGTTTGCATCTGTTGGAAGTTGAAACGAAAAGGAAAGAGTTAAATCCTTAAGTTTAAATATTTCAGATTTATCTCGGGATTTCTAATGCATGCAATGGTGGGTATGAATATTAACCAATTTTATGTGCATGTGTGTATGTGTATGCATACACACACACACACACACACGCTTATACACACGTATATACATACATACATATATATAGGCACAGGAGTGGCTGTGTGGTAAGTAGCTTGCTAACCAACCACATGGTTCCGGGTTCAGTCCCACTGCGTGGCACCTTGGGCAAGTGTCTTCTGCTACAGCCCCGGGCCGACCAATGCCTTGTGAGTGGATTTGTTAGATGGAAACTGAAAGAAGCCCGTCGTATATATGTATATATAAATGTGTGTGCGTGTATGTTTGTGTGTCTGTGTTTGTCCCCCTAGCATTGCTTGACAACCGATGCTGGTGTGTTTACATCCCCCTTACTATCGGCAAAAGAGACCGATAGAATAAGTGCTGGGCTTACAAAAGAATAAGTCCTGGGGTCGAGTTGCTCGATTAAAGGCGGTGCTCCAGCATGGCCGCAGTCAAATGACTGAAACAAGTAAAAGAGATATCATCATCATCGTTTAATGTCCGCTTTCCATGCTAGCATGGGTTGGACGATTTGACTGAGGACTGGCGAACCAGATGGCTGCATCAGGCTCCAATCTGATTTGGCAGAGTTTCTACAGCTGGATGCCCTTCCTAACGCCAACCACTCCAAGAGTGTAGTGGGTGCTTTTATGTGCCACCGGCACGAAGGCCAGTTAGGCAGTACTATATGTATATGATTGATTGATTCTAGTTTCAGCTTACGAGCTGTGGCCATGCTGGGGCACTGCCATTTGGTGTTGCTACATGATTTTACTGCATGAATGCTTTTTAGCAATTGCCATTTGGTGCATGAGAGAGTTCGATGCAGCTGCCCTCATCTGCACCTCCTGCCGTGAAGTTGGTTCATCTGGGACACCTGACAGGAAGAGATCCAGTTTCATTTTAAAGACATCTGCATCCACCCCATGCAGGTCTCTCAGGTCCTTCGGGAGGATATTGAAGAGCTGTGGGCCTCGGAAGCCCAGGCTATCACAGTATCTTGTCCTACATCTTGATGGCAAATTTGGAGTCCTTGGCACCACGCAGTGGCACCCAGTTCTGGCATACGAGGGCATGCTGAAGAGTTCCTGGTGTTCAGGGTATTGTGAAAGGCCTGGTTGGTGGTGCTCAACATTCCGAGTTCTTTTGCAGGGTTTAGAAAAGCTGAAGGAACCCTACAATAAGTGAGTGAATTTGAGAGGGGAATATGTTGAATAAAATCATAATTAACTGAGCCTCTTATATTTTCTTTTATTCAAAGCCAGAAGCTTTTCTGCATCACCTCATATATGTATGTGTACACATGTGTGTGTATGTGTATATATATATATATTTACATACGAGGTTTGATCAATAAGTATCCGGACCGCTGCCATAGTAATGAAGCTAAAGCTTGCAGAATGAAACGGCTTGGCAAAGATTAACTATGAACTTTGCTGTGCATGCCACTAAGTTTTAACGTTCTAGTTCATTTCCACTGTTTATGATCACACGCTACACACCTTCCTTCCAAGCACTGCTTTAAACAGCGGAAGTGAGCTAGGATGTATAAATAGCAATATATACAATATATATATATATGCGATATATATATAATATATATATATATATATATGCAATATATATGTATATATACAATATATATATGCAATATATACAATATATATGCATATATGCAATATATACAATATATATGTATATATACAACATATATATGCAATATATACAATATATATATATATATGCAATATATACAATATATATATATAAGTTGATAACCGGTGTTGGTTTGTAACTTCGCGTCCCTGTTACCTAGCGTTTGGTAGGAGCGACTGATAGAGAAAGTATCAAATTTAAGAGAAATATTAGTACTGAGAGCGATTTGTTAGATTAAAAATCTTCAAGATGGTGCCCCAGTATGGCTGCAATCCAATGCTTGAAACATGTAAAAGATACAAAAGATAAAAGAAGGCAGGACACCTTCGATAATGCTCTTCCACCGCCTGCAAATAATAGACAGATAAGAGGGAACGGTCACGGCTGGAACAGCTTTGAGCATAGGCTAAACAACAACAACAACATCAACCACAACAATAACCAAATGAACAAAAAAGAAGAACGAGTCCATATTAAAAGAAAAAAAATCATTAAATACTTAAAACTACTTCCTTCTCGTCTCACTCCATCGTCATTTCTCGACGATGTCTCACCGCCATATTGCAACAAATTAAACGTCTCGCAAACAAACTCTTTGAACTTGACTCACTCGAAATTGAAACACTTTACACTTCATGCTTCTCTGATACTTATTTATTTATGCATGCATTTGTTTGTTTGTTGGTTTGTTTGAGTATACACATCTGTCTGTGCGTCTGATTCATCAAAGATATGTTCTAACATTTACCAAGAGAAGTGGGTAATTGACATTAGCGGTTTTTTTTTATTCGGTAAGAGAGAACGATGTTAAGTAAGACATAAGTATTAGCTTCTAGACTCACTCATAAGTAGTGTATGTATGTTTCTGTGTATGCGTGTGTATATATGTATATGTGTATGTATGTGTGTATGCATGTATGTATGCATGCATACATACATATATATATATACTTATACATGTGTGTATGTATCTGTGTGTATACATACATATATATATATATATATATGCGTATACACACACTCACACACACATAATAGAAATATGTTACGAAAAGAAAATAGAGATTACAAGTGGAAATTTAAGGGTAAAGTAAGAAGAAAAATAAGTGAAACTGCACATTGGAAATCAAAAATGTAAAGGCTTTTTATGAAAAGTAACGATAGATAAACTGAGGTAGGAATAAAAGTAATAAAAGTCATTATTGTGAATTGTTAAAGAGATTTAAAAGCATACCGGTTTCATAAAATTACTAATCATTGCTTTGAATGCACACCGATTACTTTACGGTGTCACGTCTACTAGTCTCTGAGTAAAAAGATTATGAGTAAGGGAGGTAAGTAGTTCTGGATTTGGTGCAATTAGGGTAGATATAGATCTGTAATGTGAATGGTGTATGGGATGTATGGGGGTTAGTGGTATAAATTGAAAGGTTAGTAGTGTTCGGTATTATGTTATGTGTTCATATTGAGTTGGGGAAGATATTTATTGATGAAAGTTGCCTCTTTATTCATTCTTTGTTGTACTGAGGTGTTTTGTGAACATTGATAGAAGAGGAAAATTAGGAAATTAGGATTAAGATTCCTAGCACACTTTTCTATGTGTTCACTTAACCTGTATCTGTCTGTATTGTGGGTGGGGCGGATTTGTTGTTTGTGGAGAGTGGTTCTTCGATGGAGTGATATTCCTGCTTGGCTCTCTCTCTCTCTCTCTCTCTCTATATATATATATATATATATAATATATATATATATATATATATATATAATCTCTAAACAAGAAAGAGAATGAAAGAATATATATGGGTGTGTGTATTTGTGTTCGTTCCATCACCACCACTTGACAACCGGTGTTGGTTTGGTTTCGATCCCGTCATCTAGTAGTTCGGCAAAAGGCAACGAAGACACGCCCTACGAGTCGATTTGTTCGATTAAGCCTTTCAAAGCAATGCTCTAGCATGGCCGCAGTCAAATGACCGAAACAAGTTGAAACGTTGAGTATTTCACTAGACAACATCAATGGAAATTGTAGCTGAGATACCAGTGCCGGCGGCACGTAAGAGAACCGTCCGGACGTGGGCGTTGCCAGCGCCGCCCCGACTGGCCTCCGTGCCGGTGGCACGTAAAAAGCACCATCCGATCGTGGCCGTTTGCCAGTCTCGTCTGGCACCTGTGCAGGTGGCACGTAAAAAGCACCCACTACACTCTCGGAGTGGTTGGCGTTAGGAAGGGCATCCAGCTGTAGAAACACTGCTAGATAAGACTGGAAGCTGGCGCAGCCCCCTGGCTTCCCAGACCCCAGTTGAACCGTCCAACCCATGCTAGCATGGAAAACGGACGTTAAACGATGATGATGATGATGATGAATGACGACGCAGCCCAGTGTTTCACATGGGGGGGGGCGCTGTAAGGATTAGAAAAACAACGGTGGTGGAGCAATTGTCATATTTAATGAAAATAAGATGGTTTTTCGACTTATTTTTTTAAAGCTTGTCCAACGTCATGGCGAAGAAGGAAGAATTGTTTCGTTGCGAAGTTTATTTTGTTTGCTGATTAAGAAACGGAGTGGAGGGGCAGAAAATTTCATTAGCATTTTGTTGTTGTTAATGGTGGTGGTGGTGGTGGTGGTAGTGGCGGTGGTAGTTGTGGTGGTGGTGGTGGTGGTGGTGGTGGTGGTAGTGGCGGTGGTGGTGGTGATGGCGGTGGCAGTCATGGTGGTAGTTGTGGTGGTGGAAATGGTGGTGGTGGCAGTGGCGGTGGTGGTGGTGATGGCGGTGGTAGCGGTGGTGGCGGTGGCAGTCATGGTGGTAGTTATGGTGGCAGTGGTGGTAGTGGCGGTGGTAGTTGTGGTGGTGGTGGTGGTGGCAGTGGCGGTGGTGGCAGTGGCAGTGGTAGCGGTGGTGGTGGTGGCAGTGGCGGTGGCAATGGCGGCGGTGGTTGAACTCTGTCAGTTTAAGAATAATTTGTTTAACGTAGAATTTAAAGAAGGAAGAGGAAGAAAGAGCAGGAGCAATGTGTAAAGGGGGGAGGAGGAAAGGAAAAAGAAGAGGAGGAGGAGGAAGACGAAGTAGAAGAAAAGAGTCAAAAGATGATTTGAGAGAAACTTGACTTGTCACTCGTTTGAGTGTGATATAAGCAGCATTTGACTATTATTTCTAGCAGATTGACCGACCATGTAACGGTACTTCCGTCCCACCGTTGTTAATTTAGTTTTAAAAACTTTGTTGCTGTTGTTGTTGTTGTATTTCGGGAGGATCATCACACCATTAATAACACGCATTGGTTCAATTTCACTTCCTTATTATTTGTGAATTGGTTTGGTTATTTTAGCAACTAATTACTGTTTCTACCCTTCAAATCTCTCACTCCACTGTCTGTCTGTCTGTCTGTCTCCCGTTTCCTTTTCTCTCACCCCTCTCCGTCCCTTCTCTCTCCCTCTCTCTTTCTCTCCATCCCTCCCTCTGTCTGTCTGTTTTCTGTCTCTCCCTCTTCCTTTCCCTTTCTCTCTCTCTCTCTTTGTCCCTCCCTCTCTCTGTCTCCCTCTTCCCCTCTCCCTCCCTCTTTCTCAACCTTCTGGACCGCCTTCCTCTCTGCTCTCGTCTCTCATAGATTTCTGTATCGTCGTCGTCCCCCATCTCCCTCATCTCCCCCAACCCAAACCACCACCAAATGAATCAAAGACAGAGAAAAGGAGGAGAGGACCAATGCTTACAGTACTCTATACAATGTGCGCTAGAATACTTTGTAACCGAAGCTTGTAAACCAGCGTTTTTCAAACTGTGGACTGCGACCCTTCAGTGGGTCGCGATAAAAAAAAGGAAAGAAAAATACACAAGTGGATGCAAAGTACAGAATATAAACCATAATCTTTCAAACAATATATATATTCATGGTATCCTTATATATAACTATATTTTATATCTTATATCTTTGCCAAACACGATTGTACAAACGTGCTTGGCACAATAATAACCTGAAGAACAAAACAAAGATCAGTGTCTACAGGGCCGTGGTTCTCACCACTCTTCTCTACGGCTCAGAGACCTGGATCAATTACCACAGTCACATCCATCTCCTTGAGCGCTTCCACCAGCGATGTCTCTGCACCATCCTCAACATTCACTGGAGTGACTTCGTCACAAACATTGAAGTCTTGGAGAGGGCCGAGATCCCCAGCATTGAAGCCACGCTACTGAAGTACCATCTCCGATGGGCAGGGCATGTCTCCAGAATGGAGAACCATCGCCTTCCAAAGATTGCCCTGTTTGGCGAACTCTCCACCGGCCACCGAGTGAGAGGAGCTCCGAGGAAGCGCTACAAAGACTGCCTCAAGAAGTCTCTAACAGCATGTCATATTGACCACCAATGCTGGTCAGACCTGGCTGCGGACAGTGATGTCTGGCGCCACACGATCTTCAACGCAGTCAGCAAGTTTGAGGAACAAAGAAGAGACGCTCTTAAAGACAAGAGACGCAGGAGGAAGGCGCGAGCCACCTCTGACACCACACCGGATGTTACCTTCGTCTGTGGACACTGCTCACGGACCTGCCTTTCCCATATCGGACTTGTCAGTCATGAGCGTGCATGCACGCGACGTGGACAGCCTTCCTGGTCTTCGTTCGCGAAGCCGAGCCATGATGATCTTATATCTTATATGTAAAGCATAATATGTTATATGTATGTATATTATTGTAATTATCAGTTTAGTAAATAAATAAATAAGTTAACATAATATAATGTCTAAAAGTTGATGAACCACCTATTGATCCCCTCCATTTTCTTATTGCTATATATTTTACTCTCTTTTTTTTACTCTTTTTACTTGTTTCAGTCATTTGACTGCGGCCATGCTGGAGCACCGCCTTTAGTCGAGCAACTCGACCCCGGGACTTGTTCTTTGTAAGCCCAGTACTTATTCTATCGGTCTCTTTTGCCGAACCGCTAAGTAACGGGGACGTAAACACACCAGCATCGGTTGTCAAGCAATGCTAGGGGAACAAACACAGACACACAAACATATTCACACACACTTATATATATATACATATATATACGACAGGCTTCTTTCAGTTTCCGTCTACCAAATCCACTCACAAGGCATTGGTCGGCCCGGGGCTATAGCAGAAGACACTTGCCCAAGATACCACGCAGTGGGACTGACACGGAACCATGTGGTTGGTAAGCAAGCTACTTACCAAACAGCCACTCCTATATATATATATATATATATATATATAATATATATATAAATTATACATACATACACGCGCGACGGGCTTCTTCCAGTTTCCATCGACCAAATTCACTCACAAGGTTTTAACCATCACGAGCTAAAGTAGAAGACACTCACCCAAGATGCCACACAGTGGGACTGAACCAGGAACCATGTGGTTGGGAAGCAAGTTTCTTACCACACAGCCATGCCTGCACCTATATATGTGTGTGTGCATATATATATATGCAGACAGAGAGAAGAAAGAGAGAAGAAAGAGATGGACGCTTCAATTCTATGCTGTTGCCGCATTATGTCGTACGCGAATGAGAGGATTTGCATCCCCAACCAAGAATTTTTGATGTAACACATGTCCTTGTGGAAGCTGTTGTGCGCGGCTGAAGAAGGCCACAGACATACATTATGCATTGTTATAAATCTGTCTAATAAAGGCCCGAAACATATGTACCGCTGAATCCTTGGCATCATGTTTTTATTTTGATCAATATATATATATATAAGATTTTTTTTATACTGTTCAAGTGTGCTTAAACATTAAAATAACTATGTTGTAATGTCTATAAACATCAATTAGCACTTTCATACGTTTGTAGTAATCATCAGATTTCAAAATGTATTAAATGACAGTTGAGTTGAGTGCTTGACAACTGTAGTAAAATGACTGACTTGTTCCCGTTTATACCTCTTAGAAGGAGGCTCCGACAAGCTGACGTTTTCAAATACGATTTTGACCAATCAGCATGCAGCGTAAACGTCCCGTTTTATCGGGCACAGAAATCATTGACTACAGCACACACGTGACCACAAAACCACAAATTTCACAACTTACGAAGTAAATACAGTGATGTCAGTCGGCACACTGTCTCGTGAAAGCCACTGTTAGCTCTCGCTGCGCACACAACCGTGTGCTGCCATCTGTTGGCGCGCTACAGAACAAGTCCGGAAACTTTTTGATACCACCCCATATACACATCAGACAATACGTGACACAAAAATATTCCCGTTATAGCGCTCACACACACACACACACATACTTGAGAAAGGTAACCACTCATTCATACGAATATACCTTTCTCCCCACTCACATAATATAGACATATTCAAATTTTTTTCTTAAACTTACATACACACTCATTACTATCGTGTCTTTCCATCTATCTATTTATCTATCTATCTATCTATCTATCTATTTATCTATCTATCTGTCTCTCTTTATTTCTATCTATCTATCTATCTTATCATCTCTCTCTATCTATCTATCAATCCATCTCTCTCTCCCCTATATCTATCTATCCATCTCTCTATCTTATCATCTCTCTCTTTCTCCTCTATATTTATCTCTCTCTCTCTCTCTCCCTCTATATCTATCTATCTATCTATCTATCTATCTATCTATCTATCTATCTATCTATCTCTACCTACATATCTGTATCTATCTTTCTCTCTGCCTGTCTCTCTGTCTGTCTCTCTGTCTACCTATCTGTCTGTCTGTTTGTTTATCTACCTCCCTGCGCACCAATCTACCTACCTACCTACCTACCTATGGGTATCCACCAAATACATACGGGTGTGTGTGTGTGTGTGTGTTGTTTCTAATTAATCTACCCATTTACTGCTGTTAGTGATTAATCCCCCCCCTTCTTTAATCTATTTTTGAAAACACCTTTCAATTCCATCCCTAAAACCTCGTCTTCACCGCATCTTTTCACGCCTGTTTCATCCAATTTCTTTAAGACGAAGGGAAAGTGGGTGACTTGCTGAATTTCAGTTGGGGTGGGGGTATGTTTCTACTCCCACCCTCTCTCTCTTTTTCTCTTCCCCTTTCTTTCTGTCATTCTCTCTCTCTTTCTCACTCCCTCTCTTTCTCTCTCTCTCTCTCTCTCTCTCACACTATCCTCTTTCTCCCATTCTCTGCATTTCTAGTTAAGTTTTTTTTGTCAGACTTTTTGGTTTTCTTTCTCTTTTTCATTCCTTATATTTTCTACTCTTTCCTTTCTTCTTCTTCCTCTTCCTTTTCACCTTTCTGCCATTTTGCTTCCTTTATTCCCTCACTCTATCTCTACCTTCTTTCTTTCTGTCCTTTTATCCATCTTCAGCTCTATATCTCTCTCACTCTTACTATGCCCTCTCTCTCTCTGTCTCACTCTACTCTCTCTCTTTCTATGCCCTCTCTCTCTCTCTTTCTATGACCTCTCTGTCTCTTTTATGCCCTCTTTCACTCTCTCTGTCTCACTCTCTCTTTCTCTCTACTCTTTGTACTGTCTGTCTGTCTCTCTCTCTCCTCGTCTGCCTCTAACATTTAACGGTCGTCTGTTTAGCCCCTGTCAGTCAAAATCTTTCATCAAGCCCTCTCTCTCTCCCCCATACTTTCTTTCTCTCCCACTTCTTCTTCCGCGTTTCGTTACCCTCACCGCCATCGTCTCTCTCTCTCTTCCACCGTCTCCCATCCTCTCTTTCTCTAGTCTTCCCAGACACATACATATACATTACACGGGGGCACACATACACACCGACATCAATAACAACCCAATCTTTGCTCATGCCTCCACTTTTGACCACATTACCACCACCACCAACGCCACCTCCACCGCCGTCACTTGAACCCTACTCCAATTCACAGCAGCTGTTTCAATTTTCAACACTTTGCTTCACCTCCAAGCTTAAAATTCTTTCCCATTTCCACTTATACACATAAACACACACTCACATACCCGTCCACCTACATTTTCATAGTTACTGTTTGGTTATCTCACCCCCATTAGAAAATTGGGTTATCTCCCCCTGTTTTACGAGAAATATCCGTCCTTTTGGTCTTCTCCCTCAACTAAACGCATTGTTCAACCCTCAATAAAACACAACAGAGAAGTGAAAAATTAATAAACATGAAAACGTGAAAAGAGGAAACATCGTTTCGAATATCTTTTACTCTTTTGCTTGTTTCAGTCATTTGACTGTGGCCATGCTGGAGCATCGCCTTTTAGACGAGCAAATCGAACCCAGAACATATTCTTTGTAAGCCCAGTACTTATTCTATCGGTCTCTTTTGCCGAAGCGATGTTGGGGGGGGGGACAAACAGACAGACACACACACATATATACGACAGACTTCTTTCAGTTTCCGTCTACCAAATCCACTCACAAGGCTTTGGTCGGCCCGAGGCTATAGTAGAAGACACTTGTCCAAGGTGCCACGCAATGGGACTGAACCCGGAACCATGTGGTTGGTAGGCAAGCTACTTACCACAAAGCCACTCCTACGCCTAATCTGCTAACATTTTTATAACAAATCATACCATTCCTCTTGACGTCAACAATGTGTCGAAGTATTAAATCAAAAGGATTTAACTCTTAATTCAATCTCTTGTCACCACATTGACTCGATTATTTTGTGGCAAGGTAATCCAATTTTTTAACGGCAATTTTTTTAGTAGGGGTGAGATAACCAAAAAGTACCTTTTCATACGTGTCTTTGTTTTTTTGTATCTTTTAATAGACTTGGTCATTGGACTACAGCCATGGAATCTTTTTAACTTGGCTACCAATTTTCGAAAATTCAAATGTTATTGAAAATTTTAGAATTTGGTACATTTGTGTAGTTTTCCAAACTGAATCTCAGAAGATATTTCAGTTTATTATTTACATTATTTACATTTGACGGATATTTGTCCTCATCTCGTTTGTTGTTAACGTTTCGGCTGATTTACCTTCCAGCCTTCATCAGGTGTCTTGGGGAAATTTCGATCCTGGGTTCTCATTCCTGAGGTATTTTTCGATATTATTATTATTATTATTATTATTATTATTATTATTATTATTATTATTATTATTATTATTCAGGTAGTTCAACAACAACAGCAACATTGAAAAATACCTTAGGAATTTCGAACCCAGGTTCGAAATTTCCCCCAAGACACCTGATGAAGGCTGGAGGGTAGTTAAGTGAAGTTAAGTTAATTTTTTGGCTCAAAAAGCAAAAAGCAAGACCATGTAGGGGGCGGGGGCATGGAGTTATGTACAGGGTGGTGTTCATGCAAAGAGTTCAGGCCATTTGTGGTGAAGAGAGACATCAGCTAAAACGTGTTAATAACAAACAAGATTAGGACAAATATCCGTCCAATGTAAATAATTCCTCTTCTCTTAAATATAGAACTATATTTCAGTTTTCCCAGAAATTTTTTCAAAAAGAGTTATTGAGGTTTGAAGTTTGATCATTTTCACCCAGTCAGGAAACAGGATTTGGAAGTTGTCATTTTGTGCGTGACATGTTTTAATATGAAACTGGAAATAAATCAAATTCTGCTTCACGCATGACATATAAACCTCTCATAACTTTTTTTTATTTCTTGGAATTTTCAGAAAAATTTTTGCAAAATTGTATTCTATACTTGGGAATTCATACGATTACGCAAAAGAAAAGAAATAGTGTGTGTATGCCTGATTTAAGACCTATTTGGCTGTTATTTTTACCACATCTCCTAACCAAGGTACAAGCAGCAGATGGGCACAAGCAGCTGAACACTGCGTAGAATATATTTATCAACACGTGGTATCTCGCAGACAAAAGAGTTCTCATGTTTGGCTTGTTACTATGGAAACAGGCAGGAATGTGCCTGTGGCTTACGATTGGCTAAAATTACCCAAAATTTTCAAACTTTAAAAGTTGCCTATTGATTTATTGCGAAAATGAATTTCAAAGCAGTGATTAGCATATAAAACCATAACACTGAATACGAAATCAATTTGAGCAGGAACTGAAGAGATTGAAAACTGGCAGCCAAGCTGAAAAGATCCTGGCCACGCTGGGGCACTGCCATCGACCCCAGTACTAGTTTTTTAAAAAGTCTGATGCATATTCTATCGATACATTTTACCAAACTGCTAAGTCACGGGAACATTATTAACAAAGCCACACTGGTTGTCAAGTACTTGGTGGGTCACAGAGCCGCAGAAACACAAACATCCACATACACACACAAACACAGACAAATATCTACATACACACATCGGGCTTCTTTCAACTTCCGTCAATCAATTCCATTCACAAGCCCGGAGTTATAGTACAAGTCACTTGCCCAAGGTGCCACACAGTGGAACCGAACCCAGAATCATATAGTTGGAAAGCAAGCTTCTTACCACTCAGCCACGCCTGCACCTATAAGCACACATCAATTACATATGCAGCAACATCGTTAGCACGCCAAGCAAAATGCTTAGCAACTTTTGGTCGGTCTTTACCGCATGCAGGACAGTTTCACTATCCTGTTCGCATCTTGCACAAACCGGCGAAGGCGCACACCCATGTCTAAAGAGCTGATCTCGAACCGGTAAAGCTCCTCTGTAACAGGCAAGGGACTTTTGGTAATTATCCATAGGCACCGGACCAAATGTTCTTTGGAATAGGTTGGCCAGTTGATCTTCGTCGAAGCCTAGGGTTTCTACCAGGACGTCGTTACACTTGAATTCTACTAACCCTTTATAGAAGAACGGGGTAGTTCCCCCGCCACCGGCGTTGCCCGACTGGGAGAGAAACACGAGTGTCTGGAATCAGTCAACATCCAAAAAATCCATACAATTTCGCAGACAGACAGATAGATTAATAGATAGACTGATAGATTGATAGATAGATAGATAGATAGATAGATAGATAGATGGATGGATGGATGGATGGATGGATGGATGGATGGATGGATGGATGGATAGATAGATAGATAGATAGATAGAGATAGATGGATAGATAGACAGACAGACGGACGGACGGACGGACAGATAGATAGATAGATAGATAGATTGATTGATTGAGATAGATAGATAGATAGATAGATAGATAGATAGATAGATAGACAGACAGACAGACAGACAGAATGATAAACATACATAAATACATACATGCATGTATGCATACATACAATAGTCTATCAACAAAAATTCAAAAGAAAAAAGACTTCTACAACAAAAATGTAAAGTTTTTCTATTAAACAAAAGCTTTAAAGATCCTGTCGTATTGCGGCACCGTTCTGTAGTTGTTGTGGTCTGGTATTTCTTGGAGAATTGTTGGTCTTAGAGGGCACACAACGGTCACGATCCTCCCGCCCTCCCGTCACCCACCTTCTATGACTAATTAAATGGAGAAAAGTATCGTGCGCGTGTATATATATACGGTGTGTGTGAAGCTACAGTATATATATGAATGTAAAAAAAAAACGGGAATAATATAAGGAAAGGAAATTCCATGCTGAGGACGAACGGAGTCTGACAATATCCATCTCCACTGCCAAAAATGTATGTGTGTGTGCGTGTGTATATGTGAGTGTATATGTGAGTGGATGTGCGTGTGTGTGTGAGGATGTGTTTATGTATGTGTGTGCGTACGTGTGGCTATATATATATATATATATATATATATATACAGACGCACAGGCACAAACACACGCACACACACACACCACACACACATATATATATACACACACACACACACACACACAGATATGAAGGAAGTATGTGCGTGTATGCGTGCGAGCGAGTAGCATGTACACTCACACACATACGCGCACACACTCACACAAACACTCTCACACACACACGCACACACATTGAACCTCTCGCTCACACACACACACACGTGCGCAAACATACTCACAGATGGTAGATAACAAATGATCAGGTTTGTGACGAAAAGAAAAGAGAAAGAAAGGACAGCAGGGTGAGGAGGGGGAGGGGAGGGAGAGAGAAGACCGAAAGCGAAAGTAATTAAAGGAAAAGGAAAAAGAAAGAAAGAAGAACGAGAATGAGTAGAGATAGAAAGGAAGAGGAAAACAATGAATGGATGATAATGAGGGAAGGGGGGATACGTGTAGGTAGGAGGGAAGATCGGGAGTGGTGGTGGTGGTGGTAGTTGTGGCGGTAGGTATAGAGGTAGTGGTGGTAGTTGTGGTAGTGGTGGTGGTGGCAGTTGTGGTCACGGTGGTAGTGGTAGTGATGGTGATGGTGGTAGTTGTGGTGGTGGTGGTGAGGTAGTGGTGGTGGTTGTGGTGGAAGTGATGGTGGTAGTTGTGGTGGTGGTGGTAGTGGTGGCGAAGGTGGTGGTGGTGGTGGTGGTGGTGAGGGTAGTGGTGGTGGTGGTGGCTGTGTTGGTGGAGGTGACAGTATTGTTGTTGTTGTTGGTGTTGTTGTTAGAGATTGTTTGAAATTCCTTTTGGAGGCCAGGAAAGAATAAATTTAAAAAAAGACATCCTTCAATTTTCGGGAGAAAAAGAACCGTCTCGCATTCGGCTTCTCCATCCCCAGCAACTCGTTATTGTCGGATCTTGTTGATGTTGTGGTTGATGTTGATGATGTTGTTGTTGTTGATGGTGGTGGTGGTGGTGTTGGTGTTGATGTAGTTATTTTTGTAATGTTGCTGTTGTTGTTGTTGTTGTTGTTAAGTGGAATTGGTGGCGCTGCAGGTGGCTTGTTGTTTTTAATCATCACTATCAGCATCGTTAGCAGCAGCAGCAACATCATCATCACCATCACCACCACGACCACCACCATCTACTTCGTTATCACCACTACCATCAAAACTGCCACCACGACCACCACCATCACCTCCACCACCACCACCACCACCATCATCCTCATCATCATCACCATCATATTTCTGTTCTTTGTCTCGTCTTTTTGTCGTACTTCTAAATTTTCTTTCTCCACCCCGCCCCTTTCACCAGATTTTACAACAATAACAACTACTACTACTACAACTACTACTACTACTCCTTGCTAAAACAAACTTCCGTCACCCTACAACTGTTTTTCTTTTCTTTTTTTTTGTATAAAAAGAGGAAAATAATTCTTTTAGACTTTCTGCTGTTGATGTTATTGGCGTCTGGCGGAATCGTTAGCACGTCGGACAAAAGTGCTCAGCGGTATTTTCGTTTTTGTCTCTTACGTTCTGAGTTCAAATTCCGCCGAGGTTCACTTTGCCTTTCATCATTTCGAGGTCGATAAAATAAGTACTGGGGTCGATGTAATCGACTTAGAAAAGATACTGAGAGTTGCTGTTGTTGTTAGAGTTGGTGGTTGTGGTGGTAGTTGGAGTTGTTATGCTCGTACGTACATGTAACCTCTCTCTCCTCACTCGGCCTTTTATTCTGTGTGTGTTTGCCTCCAGGGCGAAAACGCTGTGTCGCCAGTACAAGCTGGCTGTCTAACCAGCCATGCCAAACCGTCAGCATCCAGACAGCTGCGCCCTATTGTCTCATTCAATTCCTTGTCTCCGTTGTAACTGAGGACCCACACATCGCACTCTTACACAACTCTGAAATAGTATGACGATCAACTGTTGCAGTCTAGACATGTTAAACACACACACACACACACTCTTTCTCTCTCTCTCTCCACTTGTCCAGGCAGTTCGAATCACGTATATCTATAGATTCTGGTAGAGGTCTCAGCAGAGACGGAGTCAAGTAGACTTGCTCAGAAAACAACAATTGCTGTTCTTCTGCAACTTATTGTTGGCGATGTGCAGAGCCGGCTCAAAATACCGGCAATTCGGGTAGTCGCCCGGGACGCCAAGGAGAGCGTGACAAAGGTCAAAGAAATTTCCACGACCGGCCCTGGTGATGTGTATCCTTGTACAAGTCCCTGGAGCAAGATACGTTTTACATGCGAAGAGCTTTAAATAATCCTTTCCTTTCTACTAAAGGCACAAGGCGTGAAATTTTGGAAGAGGGGACTAGTCGATTACATCGATTCCAGTATTTCACTGGTACTTAATTTATCGACCCCGAAAGGATGAAAGGCAAAGTCGACCTCGGCGGAATATGAACGTAAAGACTCACAAAATGCCGCGAAGCATTCTGACCGGCGCACTAACGATTCTGCCAGCTCACCGCCTTATAATAATAATAATAATAATAATAATAATAATAATAATAATAACAGTACCAGGCAGTGGCTCTCATGGCTTCTGATCTTAACTGATTGGAAGTGTTATCATGTACATTGTTTTGTCTTGGTATAAAAGATGGGCAACAGCAAATATTCTGCTCAATACCATAGATTTGCTTGTCAGTTGTTTGACCGTAACCAGTTGAGCATGTCCCTCAGTGGCTGACGATATGTGCATCTCTGATCACGAGCAGAAGTAGTGGGGGAGCATCATAGCTATGTGTTCAGAGGAATTCTTTGGGGTTTGAATAATTCACCTCTGGAAACATGGGTGTTTCGTTCAACGTCCTTAAACAACCCTTATTCAGGGACCTTTTGAGCGGGATGGGTTACTCGATCTGAAGAAAATTCTAACTGGGCTCCACCTGCAAGGTCATGTGCTGTTTATCTTGATATGAGATCACCATGTCGCGCACATATGGTTGTGATGCATGTGCCTGGTGTACCCTTATCAGACGGGTAGTCATGATGGGTATACTGGGCTTCGTATATTTTACCCCAGTGTCACTTTGATGGCATGCTCTGCTCGCTCACTCAATAATAATAATAATAATAATAATAATATACCCCAATGCAGCAAGATTCCCTGATGCAGCACCAGGCAGTGGCGCTCATGGCTTCTGATCTTAACTGATTGGAAGTCTTATCAATGTTCTGATGCAGTACCAGGCAGTGGCTTTCGTGGCTTCTCATCTTAACTGATTGGAAGTGTTATCATGTACATTGTTTTGTCTTGGTATAAAAGATGGGCTACAGCAAATATTCTGCTCAAGACCATAGATTTGCTTGTCAGTTGTTTGACCATAACCAGTTGAGCATGGCCCTTAGTGGTTAATGATATGTGTATCTCTGATCACAAGCAGATGTTGTGGGAGTGCATCATAGCCATATGTTGAGAGGGATTCTTTGGGGTTTGGATAATTCACCTCTGGAAACATAGGTGTTTTGTTCAACATCCTTAAACAACCTTTATTCAGGGACCTTTTGAGTGCGACGGAAATACTAACTGGGCCCCACCTGCAAGGTGATGCGCTGTTTATCTTGATATGAGATCACCATGGTGCATACATATGGTTGTGTACACGTGCCTTGTGTACCCTTATCAGACAGGTAGACATGATGGGTATACTGGACTTCGTATATTTTACCCCAGTGTCACTTTGATGGCATGAACTGCTCTCTCACTCAATAATAATAATAATAATAATAATAATAATAATTATAATAATTTCAGATTTTGGCACAAGTCGGCAGTTTCGGGAAAAGAGCATCGACTCCAGTATATTCTTGGTACTTATTTTAGCGATCTCGAAAGGGTGAGAGGCAAAGTCAACCTCTGCGCAATTAGGGCCCAGAACATAAAGACGGACAATATTCTTAGCAGCATTTTATCCGGCGCGCTAACCATTCTACAAGCACAACGCCTTAATAATCCTTTCTGCTGGAGGCACAGGGCCTGAAATTTGGTGGGAGAGGACTAATCGATTACATCGATCTCAGTGTTCCACTGGTACTTAATCTATCGACCTCGGAAGGATGAAAGGCAAAATCGACCTCGGCGGAATTTGAACCCAGAACGTAACGACGGGCGAAATGCCGGTTCCAGCTCCAGGAAAGCCCGATTGAACTAACAAACCTAAGACCAAAACCGTTTCAGCCATGACCATTCCGTTGACCATTGTATCCTTTCTTTGGCGTCATCATAACATGCGATCTCAGCGAAATTATCCGGTATTTCTAGCAGATCTGGAGCTCACGTAAAAGGCTTCCTTGTAGACTCAGGTGAGGCCGCCTTTGGCAGTGGTGGCTTTTTTTTTTCTTTTTCCGAGTTAAAATTGATGATGCTATTCGCAATGGTGGTATTGGTGGTATTCTGGAGAGTGGGGATGGGTGGGGGTGATTTTTGCACAGTTAAAATTGATGGTGTTATTTGCAGTGGTGGTCGTGGCGGCGGCGGCGGCAGCAGAGGTGATGTTGGTGATATTAGTATTTGTGAGTGGTTGTGGTGGTGGTGGTGGCGGTGGTGGGGGGGTAATGGTGGTGATGATGATGGAGGTTGTAGTCGTAGTTGTGATGGTGGCGGTGGTTGTGGTGGTGGGGTTATTTACGGTGGGAGTAATGGTGGTGGTGATGATGGATTTTGGTGGTGGTGGTAGTGGTGGTGACGGCGTCGGCTGTAGCGGCGGAGGTGGTGTTGGTACTTTTTGGTATTTGCGGCAATGGTAGCGGCGGCGGCGGCGGCGAGTCCCACGTTCTCTCGAAGACGAGAGAATCTGCCAGAAATCTTCTTCCTCTTCTTCTCTTCCACTTCTGTTTTATATAATTTCGGCTGATGCCTCCTGGCAGCCAAGTGGAAGAAGAAGAAGAGAAACAGAACGAAAATGAAATCCTTCTTGACGTAAGAAAATGCTGTGAAAAACAAGAGCAAAATCTATACACATGTATGTATGTATATATAAATATATATATATATATATACATACACACACACATATATGTACTTATAAAATCTACGTTGGTTGTAAAAAAAATTAAATTAAATATAAAACAAATAAATATAATTAAAAAAAAACACACGAGGAATACAAAAGAAAGAAGAGAAACGAACAGAAGAGGATTGCCGAATATGGCAACTCTTTCACTCTGGAGAGAATGTGATGGAATTATTCGAATAATGTTTTGCGATTAATCATCAATAGAATGACGAGTTAACGAGGGATGGTTTGCCATCTTAGTCGTCTGCTATAATTCCATTCCCATCTTGGATGTTTTGCACTTTAGTCGCAGACACTCCATTATAATTCCATTCCTATCCTGAATGTTTCCTGGGTTAGACTTCATCTTCTATTTTAATTCCTTTCACATCTAGAAAGCTTCGTATCTTCCTTCTGTTTCTTCTTTTATGATTCCATTTCCATCTACGGTGTCATATTTTAGTTTATATATATATATATATATATATATATATCTATATATATATATATATATATATATATATATATATATATAATATATATATATATATATATTATAAAGTTAATCTAGACAAGAAAGCACAAAAAAAAAGCACAACAACGCGAGGACGTGGAACAAATATAGTATTATTGGACGCTCAGGAAAGAAGGAAAGAAGGAGGGTTTAATGTTTCGAGCGGAGCTCTACGTCGGAAACATAGAAGGAAAGATCCAGAGAAGGGAAGACAGAGGAAAAAAATCGCCAACGGTATATATATATATATATATATATATATAATATATATATATATATATATATATATATATATATGATCTCAGGTCATCTAGAGTATTCTATTAAAGTAAGGTGAATAAAAAAAATGGAAAAGTAGAAGTAATCAATGTCTTACAGATGTTTCTTGGGTTAACATCTCCATACACTGAGTATTCCTTCACCAGAGACAAGGTGTGTATGTAGGAAAGTTCCAGACAGAGAATTCACAGTGTATAAAAGAATAAAACAATGGATAGGAGAATAAAGACAGGTCAATAAAGTTCACGGCTCATCTCGTTCCAGAGAGGAACCTCAAAGCCATTCGAGGTTTAAAATAATCATATTGTATTTTTGTGATTGAATTCTTGTTATTCTTTTGCTGGTTTCAGTCGTTTGACTACGGCCATGCTGGAGTACCGCATTGAAGCAATTTTAGTCGAATGAATCGACCCCGGGACTTAGTTTTTAAATCCTAGTATCTGTTCTCTTGGACTCTGTAACCAAACCGCTAAGTTACGATTGTCAAGCGGTGATGGGGGAACAAACACACACACACACACACACACACCAAATCCACTCGTTAGCGATTTTCTTCCTTCGTCTTCCCTTCCTTTGGAATTTTTTCTATTTCTGAAGAAGAGCAAAGCTAGAAACGTTAAATCCCCTTCCCTTCCTGTCCTGAGTGTCTGATAATACAATACTTGTACCACGTCCTCACGTTATTGTTTTTTTTTCTTGTTTGTTTTTCTTTGTTTGGATTCACTATATATATATATATATATATAATATATATATATATATATATTATATATATATATACTTTATTTAAGCAGCAGAAAATTCAACAAAATCTGTTACTCTGAGTTTCTCGTTGCCGTTCATCAGACTTTTTGCTAGAATGGAACCGATATATCAATTCAATATAGAGTCTAGATTGAATTGATATATCGGTTCCATTCTAGCAAAAACTGTCTGATGAACGGCAACGAGAACTCAGAGTAACAGATTTTGTTGAATTTTCTGCTGCTTAAAATAAAGCATATTCTCTACCACTAGTATTTGAGTACTCTTTTTTTCCACCTTGTTTCACATTTATGCGTTTACTCCGGTATATATATATATAATATATATTATAATATATATATATATATATATATATATTATATATATAGTGAGAATTGACAAAAAAGAAAACGAAGACGGGTGTGTAAAAAACACAGTTGTATTAGTTTAACGCTCGGGAAGTGAGAAAGTCTTTTACGTTTCGAGCCTATGCTCTTCAACAGAAAGGAACACAGAAATAAGCAGGGAGAGAAAATAGAAAAAGGTTTAGTGGCTAGTGATCTAGATGGATAGATAGATAGATATAGATACAGATCTGGAATAATTTGATAAGCGGTGCCGAGTTTTACAGGGGAAAAAATGTATATATATATATATGACTGAAACAAATAAAAGAATATATATATATATATTTAATAGCAGAAGGAATAGAGTGACTCAAGGACCGAGAGTTTCGTGCGTTGTATAGCTTTACATTTAATAAAGAAAATGTTTACTTCGCCCTCGTTCACACACACACACACACACACACAGAGGCACAAATATGTGATGTATTGTGAAATGGCGGCGGTGGTGAGGGAAGTGAAGCGAAAAGACGCTCTGCGTCGCTAAATGTTTGGTGTCTGCGTGTTTGTATGTTTGTGTGTGTGTGCGTGTGTGTGTGTGTGTGTGTGTGTGTGTGTGGGTGTGTGTGTGTGTGTGGGTGTGTGTGTGTGTGTGTGTATGTATATGTTTGTGTTTGTGGGTGTGTTTGTTCCCACTCTTGCGACATACATACATTAACCGGTTTGCCCGCCTGACCGACTCACCGACTCACCGACTCACTGACTCATTGCTGTATTGTTTGATTAATGAGGGAAATCGGAGTCAGTGCAAGGTCAGCGTCTCAGTCGATGGACGTCTGCTTGTCACACGGAGGCAACTTATAACACATGGCCTGCTTATATTAAGACATACCGTTTATTTGTTGCTGTTGTTGTTGTTCATGTTGGTGGTGGTGGAGTTTGACCTAGATCAGCTCTCAAAGCAATCAGAAGCCTTCCAACCGTAGCCACCCACTCCGTTTCTTTACGTTTAGCAGCTGTGACAACAGACGACCTTTTTATACGAAGAATATACCTGATATTATGGATGTTATTGACATTGTTGTTGGTGGTAGTCGTTGGGGTGGTTAACTAGGTCCGCTCTCAATGAATAGACATATGATCCAAAGCATTCCGGCCGTGACTCTCCCTTTTGCTTCTTTACGTTTAGCAATTGTGACAACAGACGACCTTTCTATACGAAGATATACCTGTTATTGCGAATGTTACTGTCTTAGTTGGTGGTGGTGGTCGTGGGGGTTGTTAAGCAATAAGATGGGTAAAGGTGATTAGGTGATGGTCTAGGGCAGTGGTTTTCAACAAAGGTTCCGTGGAACCTTAGGGTTCCGCCAGTACAGTCCAGGGGTTCCGCAAGAAGTTACAAAAATGCTAAAATCGACAGTAATTTTTAATTCTCATGTGCAGATATGTGCGAATAAGACAATTAAATTATTGCATAGGGGTTCCTCGAACCAGTGGAATGTTTCCTTGGGGTTCCGCTCCAGCAAAAAGGTTGAAAAGCACTGGTCTAGGGAAACCTCAGACCTTGAGGGGGAAAAAAAACTTTGGTCGTCTTGTTGTAGTCGAGGGCTCTTCGTTGACGCCCGACACCACTGGGAGGTGGCCCTCGAAGTCGCTGGAAATGGAGATCTCCAGGTCTAAATTCTTGAACGGCTGGTCGTGGGGGTGGTTAACTAGGTTAGTTCTCAACGCAATGAAAAGCATTCCAGCCATGGCTATCACCTCTGTAACAACAGATAACCTGTTTATATATATATATTATTATTATCAGTGTTACTGTTACTAATGTTGTTGGTGCTCGTGGTGGTTAACTAGGTCAGCCCTCAATGAGTATACATATCATCAAAAGCATTCCAGCTGTGGCCATCACCTCTGTCTCTTTACGTTTAACAACTGTAACAACAGGTGGCCTTACTTATATTTATTGTTGTCGATGTTACTCTTGTTGTAGTAGTTAACCTAGATCTGCCTTCATTGAGCAGACATGATGAAAGGCATTCCAGCTGTGACCATCGCCTCTGATTCTTTTCATTTAAGAGTTGTAACAACAGGTGACTCTCTTTATATGTATATCTGTTATTACTGGTGTTACTTCGTTGCTGTTGTTTGTTATTGTTGTTGTTTTGCCTAGGTCAACCTTTAATGAGAAGATATACGAGTGGCTGTGTGGTAAGTAGCTTGCTTACGAACCACATGGTTCCGGGTTCAGTCCCACTGCGTGGAATCTTGGGCAAGTGTCTTCTACTATAGCCTTGGATCGACCAAGGCATTGTGAGTGGATTTGGTAGACAAAACTGAAAGAAGCCCGTCGTATATATATATATATATATATATATATATTTTATATATATATATATATATATATATATATATATATATATATATTAGGTTTGGAGATGATGTACAGGTATTTTATATTAGAAGAAATGAGGTACTCAGAAATTCGGATGGTTTTTATTTACAGATATTTATTTGTATATTACATGTTTTTATACCTCATGTAACTTAGATCATATATCATATATTAGCGCTTTCTCTCATTCTAGTGGGCTTTTCAAATCGAACTATATGTGTGTGTGTGTGTGTGTGTGTGTGTGTGTGTGTGTGTGTGTGAGTGTGTGTGTGTGTATGTTTGTGTGTCTGTGTTTGTCCCCACCCCAGTATCGCTTGACGCCCGATAGTGGTGTGTTTGCGTCCCCGTAACTTGGCGGTTCGGCAAAGGACACCGATAGAATAAGTACTAGGCTTCCAAAGAATAAGTCCTGGGGTCGATTTGCTCGAGTAAAGGCGGTGCACCAGCATGGCCGCAGAGAGATCAAAAGCATTCTAGGTGTCACCATCACGTCTGATTCTTCATGTTTAGCAGCTGTAACAACGGACGATGTCCTTATATGAAAATATAAGTAGTCCTCAATAGCTTTCCGACCGTGACCATCCTCTCTGATTGTGATTAGCAAAAGCTGTTTTTAAATATGCAGATATATCTCTCATTGGATCTAGTTCGTTTGGTTGCCAGCATCACTTCCGTTCGAATTGATTTCATATTCAGTGTAATGGTAGGCCTTTGTAGGTTAATGAATTACGTGAAAGTCATCTTCGTCATAAATCGATAAATGAAGAGTGATTGGCAATTAAAGTTTGAAAATTTTAGCCAATCGTAAGCAACAGACACATTCATGCCTGTTTCCATAGTAACACGCAGAACACGAGAACTCTTTTGTGTGCGAAAAAACACGTGTTAACAAATATTTTCCACTCATTGAGGTGGTTGTTCAGATGTGCTAAAAATAGCAGCCAAATAGGCCTTAAATCATGCACCAAGACATTTTTTGTTTTACTTTTGGACAAGCGCATGAATTCCCAGGTACTACTTAAGAAGAGTGGTCCCGGTGCGTGCACTCGCGTAGTCGCATATCTGCGCTAGCTAGTCGTGACTAGTCGATCCTACAACGACTACCTAGCAAAGTAAATAAAACACAAAATATATATTTTTTTACACTAAGTAAATAATTTTTTAAACAATGTAAATAAGACACAAAAACACAAAGTAGGGATCGACTAGTCACGACTAGCTAGCGCGGATGCGCGACTACGCGAGTGCGCGCACCGGGACCACTCTTCTTAAGTAGTACCGAATTCCTATGAGTAGAATACATATTCGGAAAATGTTTCTGAAAATACTAAAATATAAAAAAAAGTTATGGCGTGCATAGAGCAGAAATTGATGTTTACAACTGACAAGACGTGCTGTCACGCGCAAAATGACAGCTTCCATATCCTGTTTCCTGACTGGGAAAAAATGATCAAACTTGAAGCCTCTCTCTTTTTTCTCTTTCTCTTTTCTCTATAAAATTTTAAAAACATTTTCCTGGAAAAACTGAAATAACTCCAGCAATTCAGCTTGGAAAAGTATATTAATGTACCAAATTTTAAAATTTTCGATGAACTTTATTTTTTGAAATGCTGGCAACCAAACAAGCTAGATCCCTCTTATTTTTTGTGTTACTGTTGTTGTTGTTTAGTCTATTCTTTTATCTTTTAAATTGTTTCAGTCATTTGGCTGCGGCCATACTAGAGCACCGCCTTGAAGGGCTTTTAGTCGAACAAGTGAAACCCAGGACTTTTCTAAAACCCGGCACTTATTCTATCGGTCTCTTTTGTCGAACTGCTAAGTTTTGGGGACGTAAACACCACAACACAGGTTGTCAAGCGGCGATTGGAAACAAACACAAGCACACACACACACACACACACATATCCAACGGACTTCTTTCTGTTACCGCTTATCAAATCCGCTCACAAGACTTTGGTCGGGCCGAGGCTACAGTAGAAGACACTTGGCCAAAGTGCCACACAGTGGGACTGAACCCGGAACCATGTGGTTGGGAAGGAAACTTCTTATCACACACCTACGCATGTATTTAGGTAATTCTTTAACAAGAATAGCATTGATAGTGACTTCGAAGTTTCCGCCTGCTAAGCCATCATTGGGCTTCGACTTTACTGTCATTACTATTCTTGTACTCTACCAAATGGATTGTAAAATTGTTTTTTCATTGCAACACGAACATAAAGGCTTGTTTCAGTCGTCAGACTTCGGCCATACTGGAGCACCGTGTCTCAGATTCAGCCGAACTCATTTTAACCAGTACTGATTTTCTAAGTCTATTACTTATTCTATCGTTCTGTTTTGCCAAACCGCTAAGTTACGAGGGTGAAAAACAAACCTGCAGTGGTTGTCAAGAGATGGGGAGACAAACACAAACACACATACATACACGATGGGCTTCCACACAGCCTCCGTCAGTTAAATTCCATGTACAAGACACTGGTCACCCCAGAACTATTATAGAAAACACTTACCCATGGTGCCGTGCATCGGGTTTGAACCCAAAATCACGTGGTTGCAAAAGAGCTTCTTAACCACTCACCATGCTCCCCCTATTCATATATCCCTAATATGTAATGGCTAAGTGGTTAGCGCGTCAGGTTTACAATCATGAGGTAGTGAGTTCCATTCTTGGATTGGGCTGTGTGTTGTATTCTTGAGCAAGACACTTTATTTCACGTTGCTCCAGTTCACTCAGCTGTAGAAATGAGTTGTGAAGTCACTGGTGCCGAGCTGTATCAGCCCCTTTGCCTTTTCCTTGGATTACATCGGTGGTGTGGAGAGGGGAGGCTGGTATGCATAGGTGACTGCTGGTCTTCCATAAACAACCTTGCCCGGACTTGTGCCTGGGAGGGTAACTTTCTAGGGGCAATCCCATGGTCATTCATGACTAAAGGGAGTCTTTATATATAAAGATCCCTTTCGGGGGTCTTTATCCTTTTCATAATATTAGGGTCAATAGAATAAATTACCAGTTGAGCTCTGGGGTCGATCTAATAGGCTTACGCACTTCCCCGAAATTGCTGGAATTGTACCAAAATTTGAAACTAATATATGATATTAGTATATTGGCAGAACTCTTAGCACGGTGGGCAAAATGCTTAGCGGCATTTCGTCCGTTTTCGCGTTCTGAGTTCAAATTCTTCCGAGATCCACTTTGCCTTTCATCCTTTTGGGGTCGATAAAATATGTCCCCGGACCATGACCCTGTTCACCGCTATCAGGGCGCAGGCTGCTGTCCGCAAGTGCGAACCCCATCCGGCAGAGTGACTGTTCCAGTGCATCTCCCACGTTATCCTTCGATGCAACGCCTTTTGCATGAAGCGCTGTGATATTCAATGACATACGGCTATTGTTGTATTTGTTGAGTGTAACTAGTTGTACTAGACACACACACACACACACACAGACACACACACACACACACACACACACACACAACACACACACACGCACACACGTATATCCATCCATTATAGCTAGCTATAAATATTAAAAAAAAATTAATATGGTATATTGAAATTATACCATTTTAAGTTCTGATCTTTGCTATATTGTGGTATAGTAGAACCAGTGAAAATTGGATTGTTTTCAACCCTTTGAAGGAAATTCTTTCCTTTGGATTGAATAATATCTATCTATCTATCTATCTATCTATCTATCTATCTATCTATCTATCTATCTCTCTCTCTCTCTCTCTCTCTATATATATATATATATGTATATATATATGCGTGGCTATGTGGTAAAAAGCTTGCTTCTTAAAGGATTGTGTGTGTGTGTGTGTGTGTGTGTGTGTGTGTGTGTGTGCATGCTTATGTGGTCAGAAGTTTGCTTCCCATCCACAATGGTTCCGGGTTCAGTCCCACTGTGTGGCACCTTGGGCAAGTGTCTTCTACTACAGCTTCGGCCGATCAAAGCCTGTGAGTGGATTTGGTAGACGGAAACTGAAAGAAGCCCATCGTATATATATATATATTTGTTTCTTAGTGTCCCCTTCATCACTTGACAACCGATGTCGGTGTGTTTACCTCCCTGTAACTTAGTGGTTCGGTCTAAGGGACCGAAAGAACTAGTACTAAACTTATGAAGAGTAAGTCCAGGGGTAGACTTCTTCGACTAAAAGGCGGTGCTCCAGCATGGCCATAGTAAAAAATGACTGAAACAAGTAAAAGGATACAGGAATGAAAAAAGGCTGTGTGGTAAGTAGCTTGCTAACCAACCACATGGTTCCGGGTTCAGTCCCACTGCGTGGCATCTTGGGCAAGTGTATTCTACTATAGCCTTGGGCCAACCAAAGCCTTGTGAGTGGATTTGGTAGACGGAAACTGAAAGAAGCCTGTCATATATATGTATGTATATATATATGTGTGTGTGTATGTTTGTGTGTCTGTGTTTGTCCCCCTAGCATTGCTTGACAACCGATGCTGGTGTGTTTACGTCCCCGTAACTTAGCGGTTCGGCAAAAGAGAACCGATAGAATAAGTACTGGGCTTACAAAAAGAATAAGTCCCGGGGTCGATTTGCTCGACTAAAGGCGGTGCTCCAGCATGGCCGCAGTCAAATGACTGAAACAAGTAAAAGAGATTTATAAGAACACAGTCAGATGCATACACACACACACACACGTCGGCAAAGCGATACACACACACACACACGTCGGCAAAGCGATACACACACACACACACACACGTCGGCAAAGCGATACACACACACACACACCGGTCGTTGATCGTTTGTAACATCACATGTCATTCTTCCGTTATCTTATTTTCTAAAAGCGATAGCTATTTTCCTCACACACACACACACACACACACACACACACACACACACACACACACACACACACACACACACACACACACACACACACACACACACACACAGAGTGTCCGATATACTTCAGAAAGTCACATGATGAAATTATGAGTCAACGAGGGAGTCGCTACGTGGTCGTTCGGCCTGCTGGATATAGCAGCCGAATCCCTCAAATCATACGACAGCGTCTTAACAAAGAGAGAGGGCCATATTGAATGATAGCTTTTAGTTCTCCAGTTTAGTTAAGCGACCACGCCCCGGGAGGGGAGGACATGCCGTGGCACAGCGTTCGATATCCTCGCAACAACTTCGACCACAGGCCTGCTCAATCCAAAGTCAGCCTGGGGTTAAATAACGATAACGTGATACGTTATCTTGTTTTTCATACGTAGAAACACACACACGCAGGCGCACACACACATCTATCCACAGGTGTATACACACACACACACACATACACATACACATACACATACACACTGTCCTCTCCTTTAAAACATTACGTGCACCAAATCCTAAGTAATATAAACAAGCATATATATATATAGGATCTTTTCTTTTTGAAGGCCAGATATATATATATATTTCTTTACTGCTCACAAGGGGCTAAACACAGAGGGGACAAACAAGGACAGACGAAGGGATTGAGTCGATTATATGCCCCTCCCCCAGTGCGAAACTGGTACTTTATTTATCGACCCCGAAAGGATGAAAGGCAAAGTTGACCTCGGCGGATGCATACATGCTTATACGGACACAGACACACACACATGTATATCTATATATAAAATTTAACAAAACACACAAACACATATACTCAGAAACACACGCATATATTGAGTGTGTATTACACACACACACACACACATATATATATATCCACGCAGATATGCACACTGACGTGTACATACACACACATACACACAGTCATATACACACGCGTACACTGATACATATATACACACGTTCATGCTCTTAGGTATATATATTATATATATATATATATATATATATATATATATATTATATATATTACATTCTCACAAACACACATCCACACATTGATGTGCACGTGCACTCATACACATACATACATATATGCACTCTTACACACATACACTTATACACACGCACACATACAGAAATGCACACGTACACACATACATTCACAAATGTACTCGTACAAAGATACACACTTACAAACACACACACACATGCACTCCTACGCACTTACACACACACGTGTTTACTGTACCAACGCCATGCTTCTTTTGATTTTCTCTTCGGTTGAATATGTTTTCTTTTTTTCATTTTTTTTGTTCAAATATTTTGAGAGGAAAAGGAGGAGGAAAGGGGTTGAAAGAAGCATCGACTGAACTTTTTAACATCCAAGAACAAAGAACTTCGACAGAAGAAAGAAATACGCTAACACACACACACACACACACACACACACGCCCTAACCCACGTGCGTTCTCTTGTTGGCTCTCATCTCATGTTCAGTTCTTTTCTTCTCTACTTTCGTTTCCATCTCTTTCCAGTGTCTCTTGAACTTTCCTCCAGTGTCCAACGAAAGACGATATCCGAAACGTCATACTCGTAGTTTAGAACTTTCGCCTCCACCACACAGCCACTCCTACGCCTATATATATATATATATATATATATATATATATATATATATATATATTATATATATATTATATATATATATATATATATATATATAATATATATATATATATTTATGACAAGCTTCTTTCAGTTTCCGTCTACCAAATCCATTCATAAGCCTTTGGTCGGTTTGAGGTTATAGTAGAAGACACTTGCCCAAGGTGCCACGCAGTTGGTTTGAACCTGCAACCATGTGGTTGGGAAGCAAGCTTCTTAGCACGCAACAAGGTTGTTTGTTGTGGTTGGTCAAAGAGTAACTTTTGGTTTCGGACCTATAAAGCACTCAGCTGCATAGGCATCTCATCAGACACAAATGGCTGGGGTCACAAAACCTCTCTCAGGGGCAGCGTAAGCGCCTCCAGCCATTTGAATCCCACAATTCATCTATACAGGTAAGCGTTTTGCAGGTGCGAAACCCGTTCTCACTCTCTGACCAGCCATAACAAACAGCCTTCTAAATATATATATTGACTGGGTGGTAAGAAGCTTGCTTACCAACCAGTCTCACTGCATAGCACCTTGGGCAAGTATCTTCTCCTATAGCTTCGGGTCGACCAAAGCCTTGTGAGTGGATTGTGAGTGTCTGCAACAGATGCAGCAGGTTTTGCAGGAAGAATGGCTCGAGATTCCTCTCAATGAAGTCAGAAATCCCTAGATGCATTGAAGCTGTTCAGGACCAACTCCATATTAAATAAATATATTCATTGTATTTAACTCGTGTTCCAATTATTTTGTCCAACCCCTGTATGTTTATATATGTGTATATATGTGTGTGTGTATCTGTGTTTGTTTCCCCGCCATCGCTTGACAACTGATGCTGGTGTGTTTATGTCTCCGCGACTTAGCTATTCGGCAAAAAGAGACTAATAGAATAAGTAGCAGGCTTACAAAGAATAAGTCCTGGAGTCGATTTCTTCAACTAAAACCCTTTAAGGTGATGCACCAGCATGGCCGCAGTCAAATGACTAAAACAAATAAAGCAATAAAAGAATATATATACATATGTATGTGTGTATATGTGTGTGTGTGTGTGTGTGTATATATATATATATATATATATAACATATATATATATATATATAATATATATAATATAATATATATGTATATATATATATATAGATATATGCATATATATATAGATATATATATGTAAGTATGTATGTATTCGTAAGTGTGTCACATATTCTCAGTCTCTCAGATTTCGCCACCCCCCTTACACCCACCGCCCCACGGAATGCTGATTGCCTTTATAATCAATGCAGGTGTCAACAGGTATGTCAAACTATAAAAGGCCATACAATCTGCTTGCTAAACAAAATCCCATTTCCGGATTAAACATGAAATGAACAAAATAAATAAAAATTTTAATATCTCTCAATGTCACACCAGACATAAAATTTTGCCTGTCGTCATAACGACCACACACACATGCACTCTCTCACACACATGCGCACACACACAAACACACACACATACACATATGCACACACTAACGCACACACACTCACACGCAGGCACTTACACACACCTGCACACTCACACACGCACACACCTGCACACTCACACACATTTACACACATATACACACACTCACACACACATGTAAGCATGTAAATACACACATTAAATACACATGCGTGTAATTCTTTTATTCTTTTACGTGATTCAGTCATTTGACTACGGCCATGGGAAGTATGAACTTCCCTCTTCATACAATCGCTTTCTCTTAGTCTCTTTCGCTCTCATTACTTCAAAAGTTCCCGCAAGCCCATATGTAAAAAAAAAAAATTTTTTTACGGAAATCGACGGAAAGGTCTACGAGAGACGAAAGATTGCCAACATTAAAACTCTGTCGACATTCTGTCATTCAGTGTAACGACAGTATGTATTTTGTGTGTGCGCAAACAATAAATATTTTGCTTGTCAAAAATCGCAACCTTCTCCGGTACAGATGTAACAACACCTCGCGAATCTTTAATAGTAATCTTTATTTCACTGCACACGTAATATTCAGGTTAGACATGAATTACATAAAGTTCCACAAGTCAACACAACTGAAAGAACGATTCAGTCACGTTCATAAATAGTTTATCACAAAAGCCTTGCAATGAAGTTTGTCAAGGCAAGAGTAGGTTCATTTCGGTTAATTAAATAAACCAAACAAACCGAGTTTGGCATGAAAATGAGAATTATAAATGTTAAGTCATAGAACAATAAGCAGCGGACGACTCAAGGCCGAACCGGATGCACATGTAGAGACAAATCTAAATATTTTCTAGGGCGGGTGTGTGATATATCTCCCGTTGTCTATGAAGCACAGGCTTCAGTGAACTACGACAATGGTTGTACATATATAAAACGAGGCTTTTTATAACAGACCGTCGTAAGCGTGGAAGGTGTTTGTAAGCCATTTAAGAAACACACAAAAGCCGTTCGATTCACTTCAACATTCAAGTTTAATTTGTCAAAATATTTTCGTCGCTTTGAGACCGAGACCTGTTCACTTCACAATTGTTTTCGTTTCAGCACACGAACTCAGATCAAGTCACTTGCTATGCAAGTACATCTCCATCGTAAGCGCTACAACTTAAAAACTGAGAAAAACGCAGTCAAAGTTTCACAACATTCAGAATGCAACATCTCGGCAAGGAATGCAGTTAAGAAGCTGGTTTTGGTCTTAAAATGACCGTGAAAACCTCCCCTAATCATTTCATCCATGTAAAATGATTTATTTATGTATGCATCTGAAAGATGAAACAATGACTGCGTCTTTCTCATTTTGTAGAATATACCAGTGCTACAAAACGGTGTATTGCATTATTTTAGCCAGAAAAAAACATATAGGAACCCCCCACACACAGACACACACAAAGGTATTGTTTGTGTTTTAATATACCAAAGTAAAAATCTTTAAGAGGTAATTAAGACAAAATAGTAAGCTAATTGCCCATTATCGTTACGATGGTAACGAGGAATATTAGAAAATGAGCCATAACACCTCGCAAAACGATACAGGGATCACACCAGAGTTATTGACTGAGCGTGAGTGCTTACGATGGTTCGATACTAAACTCTCTGGTCCGAGTTTGGGTGAATGTCGTGTCAATAGCATCGAGGGACAATTTCTTTGCAAGTCTCACCAGTTCTTCAGTGTTTGTCCCCCACCACTACTCGACAACAGGTGATGGTGTGTTTACATCTCCACATACATACATACATACATACATACGTACGTACGTACACATACATACATACATACATACGTACGTACACATACATACATACATACATACATACATACATACATACATACATACGTACATACATACATATGTATGTATGTATACTAAGCACAAGGACACACTGCATCTAACCTATTTGATGCTATTTATACCTGTAACCTTCTCTGTTATTGTTGTTATTATTATCAATATGTTATATTTACCGCAGATAATATTAACAATAATAATATCTTCATGAATATTCACTCCTTATATATATAATATACATATGTATATGTATGTATGTATGTATGTATGTATGTATGTATGCAAAGGTACATGAAGCCCAGTTACAACTACAGCCGGCTATTACTAGTAAAGGTCTTTGTTGCCAATTTTGTATAAGACATTGTAGATCTTTAGCTGGGCTAAAAAGTCACATTCGATCACAGCACCAGTAACAGTTAAGCTTCGTGCAATGGCCATACTTGATAACGAGGGGGCAGCCATAATGTATGTATGTATGTATTTGTGTTTCTGTGTTTGTCCCCTGCCATAGATCAACAATTGATGCTGGTGTGTTTATGTCCCTGTAACTTAGCAGTTCAGCAATAGTGATAGATAGAAAAAGTGCTAGGCTTACAAAGAGTAAGTATGGGTGTCGATTTATTCGATCGCACAATTCACGTTGCCCCATCATAGCTGTAGTCCAGTTGCGGGGGACGAGGCGATCCGGTAGGAAACAGTCAGTGACATCAATGTTTGACGGGCCCCACCGTAAGGGAAAGCGTGTGTGAGGACGTGGGCAGAAGTAGGACCGGTGTGGGCCACTTTAGCCTCAGGCAGCAGAAGTGGATGGGTGTGTGTAGGCGCATGAGCTAGAAAGGGAATTAGCATAGGTTCTAGCAATAGGTCAGACGAGTAGGACACGTCTCAGATTAATCCGGCCATCCGGTCGACACTGAGAGGCAGGTCCATCCTACTTTGTTCCTCATAGTTCCCCATACTTCGGGCTGTACAATGTCTCTTGTGACCCCAAGAGGGACAAAAAAAGTGGAAGGGGACAAGTATTGTTAGGGCGGTCGACAGGAGTGAAATTGGATGTAAGGGCAGTACAATACTGAGGCTGCGGGTAATTGTGAGCGATCACGTGGTTGATGGAATTGATGTGGTGATGGGTATGGATGCGGCCAACCACCTGGGAGGTGTCAGTATCAGTGGAGACATCGTTTCATTTGATGGCACAGTAAAAGACAAAAAGGAAACGAGAGATAAAAGTCAAATTGCCACCGATAATTGTATGTAATTGTTGGAAAATAAACTGCTATTCAGACGGCATGAAAATTAGCTGAAGTAATTCTGAACTGACCCAAACAATATAAATAGACTTAACTTGTATTACCGCAGTTTTAATGAATTCAATTAATTGTTAACAGAAATTATACGACAATTAAAAACTAATGATTACAAAAGAGAAAACAAGCTTTATCATCCAGACATAGTAAGACCAACGGCATTGTACTGTTAAAGATCAGGCCTCATTTTACAATGAGTTCTATATTTAATTGCTTTTGATGTGAATTCCGGGTCGTCTGTCCCGCCTATCATCATCAAAGGAAGCCATTTACATAATGCGCTTTTTTTCTCATCGGTACAGGTGTGAGTTTAATTAAGAATTCTTTCGTTTACAACACTGAATATGCTTGTGACCATTTTACTATTAACGAGCAGAGACATTATTCTCTGACCGATTTTCCGCTCGTACAGTATCAGTCCTTTTATCCGGCTTCCAGAAACCCGGGATCCGGGATTGCTGTGTAATGCCGTATGACATAGTGTATCCTGTATTGAATAAACAGTTGATTAATTTACATACGGTGCGTTAGAAATAGTTTCAGATCTATCGTACCGTTCCGCATCTACTTTATGTTTGCAGGGTAGAAACTAGATAAAGAAACGTAAAGGACAAGATTTTATTTCACAGGTAAGGGTACAAATTAATACATTTCCAAAGCAGAATATGTTTAATTTCTTATCAATCCGGGCATGGCTGTGGTAAGAAGCTTGCTTCCCAACCACATGGTTCCAGGTTCAGTCCCACTACGTGGTACCTTGAGCATGTGTCTTCTTCTATAGCCCTGGGTTGACAAAGGCCTTGTAAGTGGATTTGGTAGACAGAAACTGAAAATAAGCCTGTCATGTGTGTAAGTGCAGGTATGGATATAATATATATATATATATATATATATATACAGATTGCGGTGTGGATAATATATATATATATATATTATATATATATAATATATATATATATATACAATAATGAAAGAATGGAGTTTTTCTGACGTGAATTTGCTACCCAGGTATCGGTTAACCGATTTATCCATACTAGGATAATTCATTCAACTACTTAAATATATATATATAAATAGAAATATGTGTGTGTGTGTGTAGGTGCAGGCTGTGATAAGAAGTTTGCTGCCCAACCACATGGTTCCGGGTTCAGTCCCGCTGCGTGGCACCTTGGGCAAGTGTCTTCTACTACAGCCTTAGGTTATAGTAGTGGTAAGAATCCCTGACACTTTTCAAGTTGCGTCCATTCTGGTGTCCCTTTAATCTATGGATTATATTACTTGCAGAGCAGTCTAATGCATGATAACTCTTAGAAATGGATTCGATCCGACTTACAAAAGTAAAACATTTCACTTGGCTTGATCGTATTGATTAGCCATGCCCATCCCCTCAAAAATTGCTGGCTTTGTATCAAAATTGGAAAGAATTATTTACCGTTACCACCTCTCACCACTACCATTAATGTTCATTTATGAAAAGTCTTATAGATATTCCTTCCAGATATTCTAAGATTTTGCAGTAGAGGTCAGACCAATAGTTATCAAAGAGGCAAATCACTAGACAATGACCCACTCAAAAGACCCTAACAACTGTTTGAAGTTTTTGGCAAAACTCTCTTTTCGAATGAGGAAACAAACTTGACTTTTTCCCCACAAGCCTAGCTAGAGTATCTCTTGCCCGGGGTGTGAAATTTTTTTCCTACAAGAGTTCTGGACCCCAGTTAGGAACTCATTTGCATACAGCCAATCAGAGCTCAACTATCAAACTAATTTATGAGCGCATAACAAGTGATGGGCGATAAGGTAAGGACACTTGGGTAAGGAATGACCATTCTTCTTTTCTCTTTTAATAATGCTTGTTGTTCTTGTTCTTTTTCCAACCATGGCTGCCTCTGCGTAGTTATTTGTGTTGTTGTTTACTTTCTAAAACAGTAAGGGGAGGGGGTTGCTAGCACATCACCCTCTACCCACATTTTCCCCTTCCACATCTTTACCATAAGGGGCCCTAACAAAATCCGATAACAGGTAATAGATGCAAATCTATCTAATTACTTGTTTCCTTCTAAAATCAGGCATAACTTGGCCATCGATCGACTTACAACACCGTTCTTCGTCTTGAGTTTATTTGGTAGAATGTGTTTGTTAACTTGACAAGGTCAAAGTGAGCTCTGATTGGCTGCAAGCAAACGAGTTCATTACTGGGATCCGGAACTCTTGTGGGAAAGAAATTCGCGGGCGGCACTTCCGTTTGTCACCTCCGGACCCCCAAAAAATCACATATTGGAACTGCTTACAACAGGATGAAAAGTGCCGCCCCTACCGTCCACTCCACCCCTAGCTACGCTAGTGCTTTTACCCCACAGCATTAAACTAGAGACCTCAGTTAACACTTTCACAGTTGTTCCATCCTTATCATAGTAAAGCTTACATCCAAAAGACTTGCCCTTCTCAGGGCACGACGAAAAACCACAGCTCCCTGGGGATCTTTTCGGTTTGACCGGCAGTTTTTTAAAATAATTTCCACGTAACTAAACACTTTTAAACTTCGTATACTGGTAGAATGTGTTTAGAAAACATCTTTTTCTCTTGGCTTTATTGAGAAAATTCTATAGTTTGTAAGATATTTGTTGTTTTTTTTCTTCAATTTCTGCAATTTCAACCAATCAATGACGTCTATTGAGGTAAAAACATTCTGTGCCGTATGAATATGTACCTCGTTTAAAAAACAGATTGGGTTTATTTACATTTCTGAAGAAAAAAAGATACCCTTCCTCCCACCCCTAACCCTAACCCTAAAACAGATTGAAATGCAATAGATCGATACTAGGGTCATAATTATGGGTGACAATTTCATATGACATCGCTAGAAAAACTGCCGTTCAAACCGAAAAGATCCCTCCCTGGTGTTAAAGAATACACATACGTCATGTAATATTAATAGTTACATTACTACAAGACGGTGAGCTAGCAGGCTCGTTAGCACGCTTGATAAAATATTTAGCGGCATTTCGTCTGTCTCTATGTTCTGAGATCAAATTCCGCCGAGGTCGACTTTGTCTTTCATCCTTTCGGAGTCAATAAAATGAGTACCAGTGAAGCACTAGAGTCGATGTAATCAACTTGCCTCCTTCTACGAACTTATTGGCTTTGTGCCAAAAATGTGAGACATTTCCGAACTACTTCTGTTGTATAATTTGAAATTAAAATATTTTCTGTGATAAAATAAGATTTCGCCAGATTTGTGTAATATTTCAGTCAGGTTATTCAGTCATGAAATGTTTATTCGTGAAATTGTTTATGTAAAAACCAGTGACACTTCAGGAGCAACAAAACAGCCCAGATTAAAAAAAAAAAAATGGTTGTTTGCAGACGATGACACGCCTGTGACGTCATTTTCAGGCTGAACAGATGGAGATAGTTATTATGGGTTATGTTGTTCATTTTAGCAAGAAAAATATGTGAAGATTACGTCTTGGTGTTGTTATTTCTAGGGCAAGTCAACATGACATAATCTTGCTTCATCCTTTCAGAACAAAGGGACTCCACGTGGCCGCTTGCGTAAGCTAGAAATAGCAGGTCCCTCTAATTCTCACTTAAATAATATTCTGGCATTTATTTCTTTCTTTATGTATTTATTTATTTTTAAAGGGAAACACTGAATAATATTGTTAGAAACAATATGGGTTGGTCACAGTTAGAATGTCTTAAATGTAGATCTATCTATATAAATATATGTCCATATATATATATGCTTTTCTACTCTAACACAAGGGTCTGAAATTTTGGGGGAGGGTGCCAGTCGATTAAATCGACCTCGGTACGCAACTGGTACTTAATTTATCGACCCCGAAAAGATGAAAGGTAAAGTTGACCTCAGCAGAAGTTCAACTCAGAACGTAAAGAAAGACGAAATACCTATTTCTTTACTGCCCACAAGGGGCTATACATAGAGGGGATTAACAAGGATAGACAAACGGATTAAGTCGATTATATCGACCCCAGTGTGTAACTGGTACTTATTTAATCGACCCCGAAAGGATGAAAGGCAAAGTTGACCTCGGCGGAATTTGAACTCAGGACGCAGCGGCAGACGAAATACTTATTTCTTTACCACCCACAAGGGGCTAAACACAGAGAGGACAAACAAACGGATTAAGTCGATTACATCGAAACCCCAGTGCGTAACTGGTACTTATTTAATTGACCCTGAAAGGATGAAAGGCAAAGTTGACCTCAGCGGAATTTGAACTCAGAATGTAACGGCAGACGAAATACTGCGTGCTAACGGTTCTGCCAGTTCGCCGCCTTCGACCCCCCCCCCCCTTGTAAATTATGATACAGCTATTGTTGACATGTGTGAAGGCGCATGGCTCAGTGGTTAGAGCGTCGGGGCTCAAGCGTCAAGTGCATTATCAGTGACTCGTTTCAATGATTCTTTCCAGGAATGGCTTTGCTTGTATACAAGGAAGCAGCCACTACACACGTGGAGATCCTTTTTGGATCTTTTCCTTTTGAAGGCCAGATTTCAACACAATTTATAGTTAACTAAACACTTTTAAACTTCGTATCCTGGTAGAATGTGTCAAAAGAAAACATTATTTTCACTTGGCTTTCTTGATAAATTTGTAATTCGTTTACTCTTTTACTCTTTTACTTGTTTCAGTCATTTGACTGCGGCCATGCTGGAGCACCGCCTTTAGTCGAGCAAATCAACCCCGGGACTTATTCTTTTTGCAAGCCCAGTACTTATTCTATCGGTCTCTTTTTGCCGAACCGCTAAGTAACGGGAACGTAAACACACCAGCATCGGTTGTCAAGCAATGCTAGGGGAACAAACACACACACACACACACACATATATATATATATACATATATACGACAGGCTTCTTTCAGGTTCCGTCTACCAAATCCACTCACAAGGCATTGGTCGGCCCGGGGCTATAGCAGAAGACACTTGCCCAAGATGCCACGCAGTGGGACTGAACCCGGAACCATGTGGTTGGTTAGCAAGTTTAACGTAGTTTAATTTTTCGAATTTTAACCAATGAATCGCCTCTATTTGAGCTGAAATCATTTGCTGCGTCTTAAAACTGAGACAACATCCTGTAACTAACCCTCCCCCTAACCCTAATTTTTTTTTCTTAATTGTTAAATTAATTTAATTGTTACGCGTGTAAAAAAAAACTAAAGCAATGGAAAATAATTTAAACAATTAAAATACAAAATAATTCTATAATTTTTATACACACGCTTTCCGTACGTATACGGAAAGCGTGTGTATAAATGATTTTAGCTCAAAAGAGAGCATAGGATTGGTTAAAATTCGAAAAATTAAACTACGTTAAACAAACGAATTACAAATTTATCAAGAAAGCCAAGTGAAAATAATGTTTTCTTTTGACACATTCTACCAGGATACAAATTTTAAAGTGTTTAGTTAACTATAAATTGTGTTGAAATCTGGCCTTCAAAAGGAAAAGATCCTCCTTTTTTTTTTTTTTTACTTGTTTCAGTGTTTTGACTGCGGCCATGCTGAAGCACCACCTTCAAAGGTTTCAATCGAACGAATTGACCCCACAACTCTATTCACGAAACCTAGTATTCATTATATCGAATCATTCTTGCCGTGCTGTTCGTATACGAGGCGTAAACAAACGGTTGTCGAGCGGCGGGGGTGGACAAACACAAACACACACGTACACGCGCGCACACACATGACTAACGATACCACCTGTACCAGTGCGGCGCGTTGTGTGAAATAACAACATCAAGACGTTGGTGCGCGAGAGTGCGTTGTGTGTGCGCGCATGTGTGTATGTGCGTGTGACCGGGATTTTAATTATATTAGGAAGTTCACAATTTATGTGGCGCCAATCAATTTCAGCACTCTAGGCGATTGCCTAGTTTACATTGTGTATAACCTGGGCCCATACAATATCTTTATATATATAAAACTGAGAATGTGTGTCTGTCTGTCTGTGTGTGTGTTTCCCTAAAACTTAAGAAATACACAACCAATTTCATTCAAATTTTACACATGCCTTACTTAGGGTCCATGTAATTTCATGGGCAAAAAAAAGTGTTAAACTTCTTGCCTAGAGCAAGCCCATAGCAATATCATATCTTCACTATTTCAGTATTACGTGTTAAAAGTGAAACAAAAACATTTCTCTATTTTATGTCAGACTAGCATTAAAGACCCGTCGTTGCCGGGTCATAGTGCTAGTATATATATATATATATATATATATACTTTTATCTGTTCCAGTCATTTGACTGCGGCCATGCTGGAGCACCGCCTTTAGTCGAGTTAATCGACCCCGGGACTTATTCGTTGTAAGCCTAGTACTTATTCTATTGGTCTCTTTTGCCGAACTGCTAGGTGACGTGGACGTAAACACACCAGCATCGGTTGTTAAGCGATGTTGGGGGGGGGGGACAAACACAGACACACACATATATACATATACATATATACGACGGGCTTCTTTCAGTTTCTGTCTACTAAATCCACTTATAAGGCTTTGGTCGGGCTGAGGCTATTGTAAAAGATAGGTGCCACGCAGTGGGACTGAACCCGGAACCATGTAGTTGGT
>NC_043022.1:1174706-1179706 GCF_006345805.1 Octopus sinensis
CAGGCAATTTTCCACCCCTTCCTACTTGCACAATCGAACCAAACACACCAATTTTACAAACTGCAGCCAACAACAACATCACCACAAGCAACAACAATAACAAAACAACAACAAATTTCGCTGAGGTGATAAAAGAAAAAAAACAACTATATTTTACGGCTCAACAAATACAGGACACGAACATTAAAATAACAGAATCAGAAGGTATAGTAAAAATAAACATACCAGAAGACATTTTGGAAAATGAAAAAAGACGAACAATCATTTATAAAATAGTTAACAAAAAAACAAAAATCCCAGAGAAGGCCAACACAAGCAAAATAGAGAAGTGCTTGAAACCCATCTGGGATCACAAAGAATATGTAACCTGGTGGAACAAATTTGCCCACATACAAGTTGTTTTCTACACCGAAGAGTTAGCTAGACATTTCTCAACGCTAACTCTTCACTCAGATGAACTCCAACTTACACCAAGCTATCGGGGACAGAAAGTGACTAAGATCACTCTAAACAATGTCCCCAAAATAGCCAATAGTCTATGGCTTGTAAAGGCCTTATGCGTAAAAATGGCGAATTATACTATTTTGGAAACCACAGTCACAGAGCATAAAAACTGGGTGGGAAAAAAAGTAAAATTTCTTCTACATATACATCATGAAGATATTAAAAAAATACCCACCCAGATATGTGTATCAGACGACCACAAGTTATATGTGGTCGTCGATGGCAGAAGACCACGTTGCTACATATGCGGCAGTGAGCAACACCTCAAAAAAGACTGCAAATCTGCCGCAAGAAAACAACAGCAACAACAACAGCAGCCAGAAACAAAAAAAATAAACAAGGTTACTACCCACACCACTTTTTGCAGGAACAAACCTCACCAAACAAACAACCACACCAACTGCAGCACCAAGAACAGAAGCAGCATCACCAACAACAAACACCAAGAATATACCAACTCCCAAACCAAGGACATCTGCCAAAAAGACACCCAGCAAAAATGAAGAAACAATTACAACTCCAATCCCCACAAAATTGAGACCCTAAACAACACAACAATACCCACAATCACTCAAACACAAAATACCCAAACCCCACATCCAAAACCGCATACACCACAACCAAACGCTCACCAACCAACACCAACAACAAAACCAACACAGTCGACAATAGACCCCAATACTTTCCCTCTTCCAGACTCCGATTCGTCTGATCTGTCATTAGACGAAGAAGACACGGAAGATTGGCAAATAGCCACAGGGGGGAGAAGAAAAAGGGGAAAAAAAAGAAAAGAAAAAATAACAAACAAAGCGGGAAGATACACACTCCCGAAACAAAAAACATCCACAGAAAACACACACATCAACACAAACACACCATCATCAAACCCCCCAAAAATGTTGACAGCCATAAACACAAACAACCACGACCTAATGGAACACATTAGGTCAAACACTAACATTACTGAAAACGACATAAAAACAAGTAACACCCACCACACACAACACCACCACAACACATTAAAATAATACACGTGACACAGAACACATACAGCACCCTGAAATCTCTTTACCCTGATGCAGTAGGGAGATTTCAAAAGTACTCATCGAAAAAACTGTATAAAAGCCTCATAGAAGAAGACCGTGAGGTGAAAGACAAAGAACTTTCGAAAAACAAGTAACCTTTTCTCTCTCCTTTTCCTTTTTTGCACTTTTATCGGAACATGCTCAGAATAGGTAGTATAAATGTACGTGGCTTGGGGTCGCCTTGGAAACAAGGCTACCTGTTAAATGACATCAAGTCACTAAATCTGAATATCATAGCCATCAGTGAGACCAGACTCCACAGCTTGCGGGCACTCCAGCACATTTTCGGTACACATTTCAACATTTATTTTTCTCCGTGTCTACCGAGAATGGGCGGGGGTGGCACCGCGGTGCTTATCCGGAAGAGTCTGGATCTCAAAGTAAGAGCAAATTTCCTAGACCCGGAGGGTAGGCTGGTCGTTTTAGATGTCGATGGCAGCAATGAGTGTGCTTTTCGACTGATAGCAGTTATGCTCCGTCCTTAACAGGCCGACCAGATTTCTTTCGACGTCTAGAGTCTTTCATGGGAACGTCTCGTCCTTTACTTTTAGTGGGGGATTGGAATGCCACCCTGGACACGCATCTAGACTACGTGGGCAGAGATAGCAATAGAAGGGGATGCAAATGCCTCAAAGACCTGCTCAGACGTTTCCAACTGTCTGACAGGTACCGACTGGACCACCCGAATGTGCCAATGTGGACATGGAGTAACCGCATCGGGTCGTCCAGATCATACTTAGATAGAGTTTTCTGTAGGACAATAGATAAAAATAGTGTAGGTTGTCCACAATTTCATATAGTCAGTTACACAGATCACAAGTTTGTGACTTGTACACTTGACTTAGATAAGACACATAGGCAGGGTCCTGGTTACTGGAAACTGAACGCGTCTTTTACAGCACGACAGGTTTACAGGGACCGGATCAGCACATTAGTTAAGAGAGCTTTGACGGGTACCATCATCAACAACAGATGGTGGTATGCCCTAAAAAAAGCGATTAAAGCAGAATCAGTCAGATACAGTAGAGCCCTAGCATTAGACCGAAATAGAATAGAGGGAGATTTAGTTAAGGTTTTAGAAGAGGCACTTAGAACTGGCATCGCGTCCAACGTACTGGCGGCGAGATTGGCCCTCGACCAACACCTCAATGCCAAACACGAAGGATGCGTTGTCAGAGCTAGGATGCGTGCTCTGAGGAACGAAGGAGTTGGAGCCGCCCAAGAGGCCCGAGTGGTGGAGACGCAACGAGGCAACAGAGCCACCATCAAGTCTCTTATAGATGAACAGGGGCGCGAATTGCTCGAGCCTAAAAGGATGTGTGGGGTTTTTCAACAACACTTCACCCAACTGTTTGGGACAAGTGGTGAGTCAGAAAGCAGAGTGGACTTTAGTGCCTACCTGCATGCCTTGCCACGACTCTCAGCAAGGGAGGTGGAGTCTTGTGAAAAGCCTATCACAGCTGCGGACGTACAGGATGCGATGGTAGGCTGCGCGAGAGACAAGTCACCAGGCTTGGATGGTCTGCCCTACGAATTTTATTTTCATATGCCAGACTTGTTTGGAGGCGTCTTGGCAGCTGTCTACTGCAACTGGCAGCAGAACGGGAGTATTCCTGCTTTTGTAAAGCGAGGAGTAGTGGCACTGATCAAGAAAGACCCAAACAAGGGGGACGTCATAGATAATTTCAGGCCCATCACTCTGCTCAACGCAGATTTGAAATTTTGGCCAAGGTGTTAGCCGAGAGGTTGGCGCTTGTCATCAAGAAACTAATCGACAAGGCGCAAACATGCGCCATGCCGGGTAGAAGTATTCATGACAACCTCCATCTGATGCGCTACATCATAGACAGGGTAGTTAAAAATCCTGGCATGGGTGGGGCGCTGATCAATTTGGATCAATCAAAAGCCTTCGATAGGGTAGACCATCACTACTTGGAGGCTGTCCTCAAAGCGGCTGGTTTCAGTCCAGTTTTCCGTGGTTGGATCGCTGCCTTATACAGCGGCATCCGCTCAGTAGTTCGCGTAAATGGTCATCTATCCAGACCTTTTAACATCATGCGTTCGGTTCGTCAGGGATGCCCCCTCTCATCGCTGCTGTATGTACTGACTCTTGAGCCACTACTGCAGAAACTGGCGACGCTGAGGGGCATCCCACGAGAGCTGGGATGTGGGAAGAGCGTGTCTGCATACGCGGATGACGTCACCGTCATAGTGTCGAGCTACGAGCACATCGAGCTGGTCGGCAAGACACTGAAAGAATACGAAGCGGTAACGGGAGCAAAAATTAACCGGGAAAAGTCAGTGGGCTTGCGGCTCGGCACCTGGAGAAGCAAGCCCATGCCGTCCAACAGCGTCTCCATCGTGGGACGCTGGACGGACGGACCGGTTAAATTGCTCGGGGTCTGGTTCGGTCCGGACCTCCAAATGGAGAAGAACTGGGGCGAGATAACGACTAGGGTGGCTACTCTCACCAGAAATGGACTGAGAGAAAGCTATCCCTAAAAGGTCGGGCGGAGGTGGCGAACGCGTACATCGCATCCGTCATCGAGTATCGTCTGACCGTTGTGCCTTGTCCCGACCCTACCATCACCAAACTGGAACGCATACTCTTCCGCTTCTTGTGGAAGGGAAACGTTCCGATGGTTAGGCGATCCATTTGCTGCCAACACCCGCTAAATGGAGGGCTGGGCATGCCGTGGTTGATGATGCGCAGACATGCGCTGAGACTGCGACATCTCCGGCGCTTCATAGACAACGGTGAACAGGGGTGGTCGCCTTTTGTGCAGCGCGCTTTCCCGCAGCTCGTCTCCTTGGACGAACTACAGTCATGGATCAAGCAGAGACCGAGGCTAGGCGAATGGCACCGCGAGTGTCGCGTTGCCCTCAAGCAACTCTGCCGTCCGGGATCGAACTTGTGCGACTCCATCACAACAAAGGCATTCTATAGAGGATTAGTGGAGGGGAGGTGCGAGGACGAACTCGGGCAGAGTCTGGGCGTCGACGAGGAACACCTGACCCGCCTGTTCAGGACAACTTTCGGGCCGGGACCTATGAACAATCACCAAAGATCCCTGGCCTGGCAGTGCTATCAAGAAGCATTACCTGTTCGGGATAAGCTCTACAGACACGGTTCCAGACACACTGGACCGACTTGCCCGAGATGCGGTCAGAGCGACGAAACCGTTCTGCACGCACTCGTGCAATGTCCAACCATTTCCGACCTGTGGGCTTATGCCGAACGGTTGCGGTCACGTGTGGGACGAATCCGCCTATCGGCCGAGTCTATCGTGAGAATTGCTCCGCCCACTTCCCTCAACCGGGAAGGCAAGGCAGTATTCATCGTACTGGTGGCCATGGTGAAAGAATGTATGTGGTGGACTCGAGCGAAAGGATTAGAGACAAACACCTCTC
>NC_043022.1:1184706-1204706 GCF_006345805.1 Octopus sinensis
AAGGGGCGATTACTTTAAGTTAGTTTTTACTTCACTTTTCAGTTTCCAAAAACCCTTAACCCTTTAGTATTTAAACCGGCCAAAATAGTTAATCTGTTTTATGTTCAAACTGACCAGATCCAGGCTCTCACACCTACCCTACAATGTTATTCTACATTAAGTAATTACATCATCAAGATCTTGAAGATATGAGATAATGCAGGATTAATTCAAATCAATGGGAATCAATAAGCATTATGTTTGATTGAATAATCTGAGCACTAAAGGGTTAAGATGTTGACTAAAGATTGATACAACATGATCAGCGACAAGACGAAGGCAGTTGTATTTTTGCAAAGAAATGGCCTTTTAGATAATAAGGAAAATGTTGCACCTTGTCATCATTGTGGTGGAAACTTGAAGGAAGCTTGAAGAGAAAAAACCGTGAAATTTTGCCAACTTCACCACAATGGCAACACAGAGCAACATTTTCTCCTGTCTAAAAGCCATTTCTTTGTAAAAATGCAACTAGCTTCATCCCGTCCCTGATCACGTAAAAATCTTTAATCAGCATCTTGCTGGTACCTTGAGCTGGCCCTGTTACCAGGGCCTTAGCCACATGCACCTTTTTCACTTCACTAAATTTATATCACCAGAGGTTTCTCAAACTGAAACTCCTAACTTCCTTTCATACAGCTCTTTCATTTCATAGGGTTGGATCTCTTCCGTCCCAGCCAGTCTTATTCAAATGCTTTAATTATCGTCATCATCCGATTATAAGTGCTCGTCACTCCGCTAGTCAGCTGACACATGTGCTTTATTTTAACATCAAGGAAAATTTCATTTTGTAAGTTATACCGCATTTGGGAATCATTAATTTGCTCATGTTTTTCCAACTAACCTTTACATTTGTAGCTTGGCTTGGATGACTATAATGGATTATTACTATACATCACAATTTCCTCTTTTTAATGTCTCTGTACCATGTATTTACTTTACCGTATCTGTGCCATATATTCATGTTTACTTTACAATTATACAAGGAGTGTGCTGAAGTGAATGCACATATTTTTATATAAGAAAATCATATGCATGTATACATATATACCCGAGTAGTGGAGGCGCAATGGCCCAGTGGTTAGGGCAGCGGACTCGCGGTCGTAGGATCGCGGTTTCAATTCCCAGACCGGGCGTTGTGAGTGTTTATTGAGCGAAAACACCTAAAGCTCCACAAGGCTCCGGCAGGGGATGGTGGTGATCCCTGCTGTATTCTTTCACCACAACTTTCTCTCACTCTTACTTCCTGTTTCTGCTGTACCTGTATTTCAAAGGGCCGGCCTTGTCACTCTCTGTGTCACGCTGAATATCCCCGAGAACTATGTTAAGGGTACACGTGTCTGTGGAGTGCTCAGCCACTTACACGTTAATTTCACGAGCAGGCTGTTCCGTTAATTCGGATCAACCGGAACCTTTGCCGTCGTAACCGACGGAGTGCTTCCCATGTAAGCACATAAATGTGAAACAAGGTGAGAGAAAAGTAGTACTCGAACACCGGAGATAGAGTAATGTGCTTTATTACTAAAACTGCAAAAGCATCTCAAAAATGTCACAAAAACTGCTACTCAAAGTTTCACATTCCTGTTTGTTTGGCAGTTATGATCCAGGATCATGACTGCCTGACGAATGGGAACGTGAAACTCTGAGGAGCAGCTTTTTTTTGGTGAAATTTTTGTGATGATTTTGCAGCTTTAATAATAAAGTATATACATGTGTGTGTGTATATATATATATATATATATCGTGCCACTGGCACATAAAATGCACTGACTGATCATGGCAGTTGCCAGCCTCCCCTGGCGCCTGTGCCGGTGGCACGTAAAAAGCACCCACTACACTCATGGTGTGGTTGGCGTTAGGAAGGGCATCCAGCCATAGAAACACTGCCAGATCAGACTGGAGCCTGGTGCAGCCTCCTGGCTTCCCAGACCCTCCTTGAACCGTCCAACCCATGCTAGCATGGAAAACAGATGTTAAACGATGATGATTATATATATATATATATATATATACTACAAAATTAGAGAATGGAGAAATATACTTAAATCAGTAAAACATCAACTATCCGATGATACTCAATCCATACTTTAATACACCATTACATATGAGTAAAGGCAATACATAAAATGAAATGAGATATACAGTAATAGTAACAAGATAAAGAGATATAAGTAAAAATTTTCAAATATAATACAAATAAATCAAAACTGACAGCTGTTTCGGCAGTGAGGACAGTCATACCTCATTTAACCTATAAGCCATAAAGGCAGGTATAAATGAGGCATTAACAAGGATGCCCCACGGCCTCTTCAGAGAATTAAATTAAATTTGTTATAATAGTGAAAAATATTATACAATCATATACATATAAATAAAAAATATAAAAATGTAAAATAAAAAACTTATACATCATAAAGCTACACTTATATAATATAATACACATTTGTACAAAAAAGGAAGGTAAACAGAACAAAATAAAACAAAATATATAATAGTGTATATATTAATATCAATAAGTACCGATATTATACATATTGGCTAATAGTTTTTTTTATATAATATAAAAAAAAAAAAAAAAAAAGGCTAACATATATGGAGATGAAAAATAATAATTAAATCCGTGGTACAGTTCATAAGATTCTAAAGCTATAAAAGTTAATAAAAATTACTATTAATAATAATAATAATAATAATAATAATAATAATAATAATAATAATAATAAAAAAATATAATAAAAAATAGATACAGTTAAGTTAGCACCAAGTCCATCCTTACAAGATCGAAATAACTATGAGTTAAGAAATGCTGACCACTAGGTAAAGAAAATATAGATTAATTCGATTGGCTATTGGTTTGAAATTTAAATCACAAAAGAAAATATACGGTTGGTTAGTCAGGGAACGCCAATATTCACACACGCATCTACAGATCAATCGCACATACACACATAGTAATATGTATATGCATACACTTATACACATACATAATTACAAGTAACAACTAGCACATATATAACAAAAAGGGAAGCAACTATGCTACAATTTAGTCCTTCAAAATTATAATTGTGCCTCAATAATAAAAGAAGAACCATCCATGCATTCCATAAAATATTTAATTAGATATAAATATATTTTTAAATATCAGTATGTTACTAAGTCAGATACTTATTTCATGGGTAACTTAAAATTTATAACACCGGTTTGTTGCAGAGTAAACATACGGTTGTTAGATTTATCGTAAGTTTGTTATGGTTTTAAGTACGCTAAATTATAAAATATAAAATATAAAATATATTATATTAAATATTATAAATAAGTCACTTATTAACTTAATAAATATAGTGCCATAATATACCAGTTTAGGCATTAAAGAATAGAAGGGGAAGTATTAATGTAAACGCTTATGAAAACATCACAGAAATTTTAAATAAATTTTATATTATAAAGACTTAAGATGAAAAGAGATAAAATAAATAAGAAGGAATAAATACGAAGGAATAAATACGGTTATACACATAATTATAAGTACAAACCAGTATATATGTATTCATATATATTAAAATTAAATAACAATAAATGATAGATATGTATGTGTAAAAACTACCCCAGTATAAGTAAATAAGTAAAAAATAAATAGGTAGCAAATTGATGACTTGATATGTATGTAAACATCTACACTTAAATAGGCAAATAAATAAATAAATAGAAGACTAGATGCAAAAATTGATAATATTACAATAAAATGGAAAATAAATAAAAAAAAAAAATAATAAATAGAGTGAATATATATGTTATATTGTTGAAAGTAAATATGTATGGAAGGATAGTTTAAAGTACAGATCCAGAAGACTATAGATATAAACTAAATATATGAGGCTGGTAATAATTATAAAGCATAATGCATGTAAATGAGAAAATGAAAAAAATGAAAAAGGTTTATCAGTGAATAGCATAAGATACAAATTAAGGTGAGTACAAAAAGACCAAATATACAATAAAAACCTTCCAAATAAACACATACAAAAAACCTATAATCTCAACCTAAACCCACCAAACTCACAAAAGGCTCTCATATATTACATATTATACAATATCATTACATTATCCAGAGCTAGGTATCTACCCAAGATATATATATATACTATGCAATATACTATGCAATATTGGAAAACTTCAAAAATCACACATTACAAGGCAAGTACCAAAATGAATATGTTATTTTATGTCATATTGCAATTCTTAAAAAACAAAACAAAACCCACATACAAAAAACAGAAACCAATAATACTAGACACATCCATTAATTATTATACAAATGTAGCTATAAAAATTATAAAATTATAAAATATATAAATTGTATACTTTAGAAATTATAGAAGACCACAGGTATATTTAGTTAAAGAAGGGAGTTAAAAAATTAATAATAGTGGAAGTGCTAAGTTCTATTTGAATCTAGAAAAGGTGAACGGTAGCCTAGAATAAAAAAAAAGAAGTTTTTTTCATTAATGTTGTTAATAATTTGCCGACCCGCTTTAATAATGAAGAAAATTTCATTAATACATAGAGAGCATTTTTTATTTTTTCCATTATACACAGGTGCTGAAGTTAGTATTTTCCAGTTTAATCTAAAATCTAAGTTCTTATTTTTAAGCTCCCAAATGTATGCACTTAGCCCTGTAGAGTACATTCTATTTTTATTCCTAAAAGTATATCAACTTGCCCCTCTTCATTAATAATAGGAATAGAAACTTTCTTGGAACAAATGGGAACATCCTCCTTACTAATAATGAGTGCACCATACCTGTCAGAGATAATATAAATGAAATAGATCATACTACTACTACCAATACTAGTACTAGTGATAGGAATATAGCCGATAATGTGAAATTAACTCATTCGTTGATTTTGGGTTTGGATGATGATAACAATTGTAACACTTATAATGTGAATAGTAGTATAGGGGTGTTGTCCAATTTTAGATTTCCTCATTCTGTTAATCTTTGTAATTGCAGAAATAAAAATAAATGTGTATTGGTAATCAATGCCTCAGGAAGGAGGTAGTTTACCAATGCACTGTAGATACACAATTGAGTAGTAGGGTGTATATCGGGGCAACTATGAATAGCATAAAACAAAGATGGAATTATCACAGATATACTTTTAGGAATAAAAATAGAATGTACTCTACAGGCTAAGTGCATACATTTGGGAGCTTAAAATAAGAACTTTGGAAGGTTTTTATGTATATTTGGTCTTTTGGTACTCTACCTTAATTTGTATCTTATGCTATTCACTGATAAACCTTTTCATTTTTTCATTTTCTCATTTACATGCATTATGCTTTATAATTATTACCAGCCTCATAGATTTAGTTTATATCTATAGTCTTCTGGATCTGTACTTTAAACTATCCTTCCATACATATTTACTTTCAACAATATAACATATATATTCACTCTATTTATTATTTTTTTTTTTTTATTTATTTTCCATTTTATTGTAATATTATCAATTTTTGCATCTAGTCTTCTATTTATTTATTTATTTGCCTATTTAAGTGTAGATGTTTACATACATATCAAGTCATCTAATTTGCTACCTATTTATTTTTTACTTATTTACTTATACTGGGGTAGTTTTATACATACATATCTATCATTTATTGTTATTTAATTTTAATAATATATGAATACATATATACTGGTTTGTACTTATAATTATGTGTATAACCGTATTTATTCCTTCGTATTTATTCCTTCTTATTTATTTTATCTCTTTTCATCTTAAGTCTTTATAATATAAAATTTATTTAAAATTTCTGTGATGTTTTCATAAGCGTTTACATTAATACTTCCCCTTCTATTCTTTAATGCCTAAACTGGTATATTATGGCACTATATTTATTAAGTTAATAAGTGACTTATTTATAATATTTAAATTAATATATTTTTATATTTTATATTTTATAATTTAGCGTACTTAAAACCATAACAAACTTACGATAAATCTAACAACCGTATGTTTACTCTGCAACAAACCGGTGTTATAAATTTTAAGTTACCCATGAAATAAGTATCTGACTTAGTAACATACTGATATTAAAAATATATTTATATCTAAATTAAATATTTTATGGAATGCATGGATGGTTCTTCTTTTATTATTGAGGCACAATTATAATTTTGAAGGACTAAATTGTAGCATAGTTGCTTCCCTTTTTGTTTATATATGTGCTAGTTGTTACTTGTAATTATGTATGTGTATAGTGTATGCATATACATATTACTATGTGTGTATGTGCGATTGATCTGTAGATGTGTGTGTGAATATTGGCGTTCCTGACTAACCAACCGTATAATTTTCTTTTGTGATTTAAATTTCAAACCAATAGCCAATCGAATTAATCTATATTTTCTTTACCTAGTGGTCAGCATTTCTTAACTCATAGTTATTTCGATCTTGTAAGGATGGACTTGGTGCTAACTTAACTGTATCTATTTTATTATATTTTTTATTATTATTATTATATATTATTATTATTATTATTATTATTATTATATTATTATTAATAGTAATTTTTATTAACTTTTATAGCTTTAGAATCTTATGAACTGTACCACGGATTTAATTATTTTTCATCTCCATATATGTTAGCCTTTTTTTTTTTTTTTTTTTTATATATATATAAAAAAAAAACTATTAGCCAAATATGTATAATATCGGTACTTATTGATATTAATATATACACTATTATATTTTGTTTTATTTTGTTCTGTTACCTTCCTTTTTTGTACAAATGTGTATTATATTATATAAGTGTAGCTTTATGATGTATAAGTTTTTATATTTTACATTTTTATATTTTATATTTATATGTATATGATTGTATAATATTTTTCACTATTATAACAAATTTAATTTAATTCTCTGAAGAGGCCGTGGGGCATCCTTGTTAATGCCTCATTTATACCTGCCTTTATGGCTTATAGGTTAAATGAGGTATGACTGTCCTCACTGCCGAAACAGCTGTCAGTTTTGATTTATTTGCATATTATATTTGAAAATTTTTTACTTATATCTCTTTATCTTGTTACTATTACTGTATATCTCATTTCATTTTATGTATTGCCTTTACTCATATGTAATGGTGTATTAAAGTATGGATTGAGTATCATCGGATAGTTGATGTTTTACTGATTTAAGTATATTTCTCCATTCTCTAATTTTGTAGTATTAATTTACGGTAATATTATTACCTTTACCCATATAATGCAAAAGATGAACTGATTGTTTGACAATTTTTAACATCTATGTATTAATTTTGTTGGGTACCTATCTAGCAGTATATTGGATATATATTATCCCATGGTGGGTTGAATTTTCAACCCCTATCTCATTTTATAACCTAAATTTATCTTTTGAAGAACCTGAATTGCTCATACTGGTGTAATATAAGCATCCATTTATTGACTTAAATATTAATAGTGCATGTGAATACACCCTAGTATAGTATATTTGTTCCTTTGATCATTACTGCTAGAAGAATGGAGAAAATACTGATCAATTCATCAATGAAGGATGTACCTATCCCTACCAAAGACCATTACACTAAAGAACTAATTTATAGAATGAATGAATTCATCCACAGGATCAGATGGAGGATTTTCCACCATGAGAACTATAATAATAAAATAAACCAGCAACACACTGAGGAAACGATCCGTAATAGAATTGGAAGCACCTATGAAGAAATATTAAAACTAACAGGCACTACATTTAAATCTAGGAAGTCTCCTCCACCAAATATACATCTAGACAATTTTGAACAAGAACTATGGGAGACTGTAAAAAACATAAAATTTAGAAATCATCCTTTAAGATATAACCAGCACCAAAGAGAATTGAAAGACTTAATTAGAACTCTCAAAGGTAAGAGCGGCATTCTAACACATTCTGACAAAACCAACAACATCTACAACATTGACATTACTGCATATCATGATCTTCTACACAAGGAAATAACCAAGAAATACAAAGTAGTACCTTCTAGTACACTTAGAAAACTGAACCTGGAGATCAGAGAAATCATATTTGACTACTACCTAGAAGAAAAAACGGAACCCTACACCCCATCTAGACCGAGAATTACACTAAAGGATCATAAAGAGAATTTTCTTGGAAACACACAGGTCAGATTAATTTGCCCCACTAAATCTGACTTAGGCAGACTAAGTAAACTCATTCTGGATAAATACCTACCCACCATCCGCAATAAAATCAAACTAAACCTTTGGAAGAATACTCAGGGTGCTTTGGATTGGTTTTCTGCCATTAAGGTCTGTGACAGTAACAACTTTAGCTATAATAGAAATAAATTTATACAATTCGATATACAGAATTATTACACTTCCATTAACCCTATTATATTAAATAAGTCCTTAATTTTTGCTAGAAAACACACTAAATTAAGTATGGGGGAGATTAAGGTTATACTAACAGCCAGGAAAACTTTAATAGAGTTTGATAATAAACTTTGGGCTAGAAAGGACACACCCAACTTGTTCGATATCACAATGGGATCGCCGGACTCAGCGGAGGTGACTGATCTAGTTGGGATGTATCTATTAGATAACTTTAGTAGGGAATTCCCTGAATTAAAAGGTGGATTATACAGGGATGACGCCTTATTTTGTGTTAGGAATACATCAAATAGGAGATTAGATCTTCTGAAAAAAAGAATAAATAAATTTTTTAAAAGCTTCGGCCTATCCATTATCATTGAAAGTGAAAATTATTCTGCTAATTATTTAGATGTTAATTGTAATATTACTAATGGTTTACATGAACCCTATATTAAACCTAATTCTAACCTAATATACATTAACCGTTCAAGTAATCACCCCCCTCAAATTAAAAATGCACTAGTGAGGAGCATTAGTCAGAGAATTTCTAGTTTATCCTCAAACGAGGAAATTTTTAACAAACACTGTGATAGATACAATGCAGCATTGCTTAAGGCAGGATATAAAAGTAAGATTTGGTTTATACCTAAGGGGAACCCCCCTAATGGAGGTAGAACTATCAGGAACAACACAAATAGATTTAGGATAATCAACAATATACATAAGAATTGTAAAAATGGAATATATGATAACACCTATAATAAATGTAGAAGTGATGTTAACCTTGGAAAGGTGAACGGTAGCTCAAATAGATCTAAACATACGGGTAATAGTAGGAATATTAATAATAATATACGAATTAAAACTTATGGTAGACATGATAATGGTAAAGTTTACTTGCGCAATAACCATGGTAATATTGATATAGATAAATATAACAATGACAGTGGTAAGAATAGTAATCCTATGAGTTGGTCTACGAATAGGATTTTTACAAATAACATTAATTCTATAGGCAATCCTAATTCTGATAAGGATACTCTTTGGTTGATTATCCCATATGCAATGCAGATTAAAACAAACATAGTGAGAGCTTTGCATAATGTTATTTTTAGGCATTTTGGTAAGGATAAGAATAAATTTAGTCCTTTAATTAACAACGGTACTGTTAGAGTGGGATATAGCATTACTCATAATCTAGCCACCATTATCTCCTCTTTTAATAACAAGAAACTGGATCACTTCTATAAGGATAAAAAATTGAATTTAGACCAGGAAAACTTGCCCCTCTTCATTAATAATAGGAATAGAAACTTTCTTGGAACAAATGGGAACATCCTCCTTACTAATAATGAGTGCACCATACCTGTCAGAGATAATATAAATGAAATAGATCATACTACTACTACCAATACTAGTACTAGTGATAGGAATATAGCCGATAATGTGAAATTAACTCATTCGTTGATTTTGGGTTTGGATGATGATAACAATTGTAACACTTATAATGTGAATAGTAGTATAGGGGTGTTGTCCAATTTTAGATTTCCTCATTCTGTTAATCTTTGTAATTGCAGAAATAAAAATAAATGTGTATTTGGTAATCAATGCCTCAGGAAGGAGGTAGTTTACCAATGCACTGTAGATACACAATTGAGTAGTAGGGTGTATATCGGGGCAACTATGAATAGCATAAAACAAAGATGGAATTATCACAGATATACTTTTAGGAATAAAAATAGAATGTACTCTACAGGGCTAAGTGCATACATTTGGGAGCTTAAAAATAAGAACTTAGATTTTAGATTAAACTGGAAAATACTAACTTCAGCACCTGTGTATAATGGAAAAAATAAAAAATGCTCTCTATGTATTAATGAAATTTTCTTCATTATTAAAGCGGGTCGGCAAATTATTAACAACATTAATGAAAAAAACTTCTTTTGTATTCATAGGCTACCGTTCACCTTTTCTAGATTCAAATAGAACTTAGCACTTCCACTATTATTAATTTTTTAACTCCCTTCTTTAACTAAATATACCTGTGGTCTTCTATAATTTCTAAAGTATACAATTTATATATTTTATAATTTTATAATTTTTATAGCTACATTTGTATAATAATTAATGGATGTGTCTAGTATTATTGGTTTCTTGTTTTTTGTATGTGGGTTTTTGTTTGTTTTTTAAGAGAATTGCAATATGACATAAAATAACATATTCATTTTGGTACTTGCCTTGTAATGTGTGATTTTTGAAGTTTTCCAATATTGCATAGTATATTGCATAGTATATATATATATCTTGGGTAGATACCTAGCTCTGGATAATGTAATGATATTGTATAATATGTAATATATGAGAGCCTTTTGTGAGTTTGGTGGGTTTAGGTTGAGATTATAGGTTTTTTGTATGTGTTTATTTGGAAGGTTTTTATTGTATATTTGGTCTTTTTGTACTCACCTTAATTTGTATCTTATGCTATTCACTGATAAACCTTTTTCATTTTTTTCATTTTCTCATTTACATGCATTATGCTTTATAATTATTACCAGCCTCATATATTTAGTTTATATCTATAGTCTTCTGGATCTGTACTTTAAACTATCCTTCCATACATATTTACTTTCAACAATATAACATATATATTCACTCTATTTATTATTTTTTTTTTTATTTATTTTCCATTTTATTGTAATATTATCAATTTTTGCATCTAGTCTTCTATTTATTTATTTATTTGCCTATTTAAGTGTAGATGTTTACATACATATCAAGTCATCTAATTTGCTACCTATTTATTTTTTACTTATTTACTTATACTGGGGTAGTTTTATACATACATATCTATCATTTATTTTTATTTAATTTTAATAATATATGAATACATATATACTGGTTTGTACTTATAATTATGTGTATAACCGTATTTATTCCTTCGTATTTATTCCTTCTTATTTATTTTATCTCTTTTCATCTTAAGTCTTTATAATATAAAATTTATTTAAAATTTCTGTGATGTTTTCATAAGCGTTTACATTAATACTTCCCCTTCTATTCTTTAATGCCTAAACTGGTATATTATGGCACTATATTTATTAAGTTAATAAGTGACTTATTTATAATATTTAAATTAATATATATTTTATATTTTATATTTTATAATTTAGCGTACTTAAAACCATAACAAACTTACGATAAATCTAACAACCGTATGTTTACTCTGCAACAAACCGGTGTTATAAATTTTAAGTTACCCATGAAATAAGTATCTGACTTAGTAACATACTGATATTTAAAAATATATTTATATCTAAATTAAATATTTTATGGAATGCATGGATGGTTCTTCTTTTATTATTGAGGCACAATTATAATTTTGAAGGACTAAATTGTAGCATAGTTGCTTCCCTTTTTGTTTATCTATGTGCTAGTTGTTGCTTGTAATTATGTATGTGTATAAGTGTATGCATATACATATTACTATGTGTGTATGTGCGATTGATCTGTAGATGCGTGTGTGAATATTGGCGTTCCCTGACTAACCAACCGTATAATTTTCTTTTGTGATTTAAATTTCAAACCAATAGCCAATCGAATTAATCTATATTTTCTTTACCTAGTGGTCAGCATTTCTTAACTCATAGTTATTTCGATCTTGTAAGGATGGACTTGGTGCTAACTTAACTGTATCTATTTTTTATTATATTTTTTTATTATTATATTATTATTATTATTATTATATTATTATTATTATTATTATATTAATAGTAATTTTTATTAACTTTTATAGCTTTAGAATCTTATGAACTGTACCACGGATTTAATTATTATTTTTCATCTCCATATATGTTAGCCTTTTTTTTTTTTTTTTTTTATATATATATAAAAAAAACTATTAGCCAAATATGTATAATATCGGTACTTATTGATATTAATATATACACTATTATATATTTTGTTTTATTTTGTTCTGTTTACCTTCCTTTTTTGTACAAATGTGTATTATATTATATAAGTGTAGCTTTATGATGTATAAGTTTTTATATTTTACATTTTTATATTTTTATATTATATGTATATGATTGTATAATATTTTTCACTTATAACAAATTTAATTTAATTCTCTGAAGAGGCCGTGGGGCATCCTTGTTAATGCCTCATTTATACCTGCCTTTATGGCTTATAGGTTAAATGAGGTATGACTGTCCTCACTGCCGAAACAGCTGTCAGTTTTGATTTATTTGCATATTATATTTGAAAATTTTTTACTTATATCTCTTTATCTTGTTACTATTACTGTATATCTCATTTCATTTTATGTATTGCCTTTACTCATATGTAATGGTGTATTAAAGTATGGATTGAGTATCATCGGATAGTTGATGTTTTACTGATTTAAGTATATTTCTCCATTCTCTAATTTTGTAGTATTAATTTACGGTAATATTATTACCTTTACCCATATAATGCAAAAGATGAACTGATTGTTTGACAATTTTTAACATCTATGTATTAATTTTGTTGGGTACCTATCTAGCAGTATATTGGATATATATTATCCCATGGTGGGTTGAATTTTCAACCCCTATCTCATTTTATAATATATATATATATATATATATTGGCATTAGGAAGGGCATCCAGCTGTAGAAACACTGCCAGATCTGACTGGCCTGGTGCAGCCTTCGGGCTTGCCAGACCCCAGTTAAACCGTCCAACCCATGCTAGCATGGAAAGCGGACGTTAAACGATGATGATGATATATGTGTGTGTGTATGTATATATATATTAATTGCATTCATATGTAATAAAGCAAGTTAATTGTTGCATTTCATTTGATCCACTCCAATCGTAAATAGCCATTAATGACAAGGGGTAATGTTTGAACAAAACCAATCTCACTGCAGTGAAATTTCAGGAATAATTTTCACCAAAAACCTACAACAATTTATGTTAACAGTAATGTACGCACCAGAAAGAAAGGTTGCCTTTCACGTGTGGCTCTGTGTCGAATATAATGCTTTCAGTGCAACCTTTTACGTAGCAGTGGAAATTATTTCACAACCATTGGAGCATGAAGTGCTCCCCATGAACCTGCATTTGTGAGATAGTTCTGATCTGTAAATAGTTTGGAATAGGAACCAGAAAAAGAAGTATGAACAGACGATGTGCTTGTGCATATGCATATGCACATGTGCATTCGTAGAACAGAAGAGAAGAATTAAAACGCTTTGCATAATGGTCTGCATGGTACGTCTTACACCACTTTCATGCAGCTTTGCTTTAATTTTCTTGTTTTACAAATATGAAATATAAGAATGTTGCAGGCGCAGGAGTGGCTGTGTGTTAAGTAGCTTGCTTACCAACCACATGGTTCCGGGTTCAGTCCCACTGTGTGGCACCTTGGGCAAGTGTCTTCTACTATAGCCTCAGGCTGACCAAAACCTTGTGAGTGGATTTGGTAGACGGAAACTGGAAGAAACCTATCATCTATATGTATATATATATGTTTGTGTGTCTGTGTTTGTCCCCACACCATTGCTTGACAACCGATGCTGGTGTGTTTACGTCCCTGTAACTTAGCGGTTTGGCAAAAGCGAGCGATAGAATAAGTTCTAGGCTTACAAAGAATAAGTCCTGGGGGTCGATTTACATGACTAAAAGGCGGTGCTCCAGCATGGCCGCAGTCAAATGACTGAAACAAGTAAAAGAGTAGATGGCCTATGCCATGGAATGTCCACAGGTCCAGTGGGTTGTTGTCATTTTGAGTTTAAATTGACTTAATCTTTAATCTTTTTGGAGTTGATAAAAAAAAAATACCAGAAGAACAGTGAAGTTGATGTGGAAGACTAGTTCTATCCCACAAAATTTCAGGCATTGTGCTAAATTAAGTAAAGATTATTGTTGTAGTTGTTTTTCCGGCTTTTATGTCCTGAGTTCAAATTCTTCTGAGCTTGACTGTCTTTCACCCTTTCGGGATCCATAATAAATATTTATATCATCATCATCATCATCATCAGCATCATCGTTTAACGTCCGTTCTCCATGCTAGCATGGGTTGGGCGGTTCAACCGGGGATCTGGGAAGCCAGAAGGCTGCACTAGGCTCCGGTCTTATCTGGCAATGTTTCTACAGCTGGATGCCCTTCCTAACGCCAACCACTCCGTGAGTATAGTGGGTGCTTTTTACGTGCCACCTGCACTGGTGCCAGGCGAGGCTGGCATCGGCCACGGTCGGATTGGTGCATTTTACGTGCCACCTGCACGGAAGCCAGTCGAGGCAGCACTGGCTTTGGCCACGATTCGGATGGTGCTTTTTACATGCCACCGACACGGAAGCCAGTTGAGACGGCGCTGGCATCGGCCACGATTCGGATATATATGTAAATTTATGTATGCATATATGTAGATATACTTATCACATCGACAAATGATAAAGACTCTCGTCTCCTCAGAGAATACCATATATCATATTGTATCGTATCAATGATAATCTTTTTAATCCACTTAATCCTTTTTGTTAAAATAGGCTCAAAACATAAAAAACTTTTCCATTTTCCCCAAGTATTAAATTAATACACCTGCTTGTTGTTCCTACATCTGTCATCATCTTTTGTTTCCTGTAAATTTGAACCATATATGTGTGTGTGTATGTATGTATATGTGGAGGCGTAGTGGCCCAGTGGTTAGCGCAGCGGACTCGCAGTTGTAAGATTGCAGTTTTGATTCCCAGACCAGGCATTGTGAGTGTTTATTGAGTGAAAACACCTAAAGCTCCACGAGGTTCTGGCAGTGGGGGGGACCCCTGCTGTACTCTTTCACCACAACTTTTTCTCTCTTTCTTCTGTTGGCCTGCTCGCTTAGCCGGTGGGGTAGCGTCATTTGAAAGCTAAAACAATGCGAAGTGCATTGTGACCAGCGATGTGTAGCAACATCTGATAGCCTGGTCGGTCACGGTTATCATGGTAATGTATATATATGTGTCTGTATTTGTTCTCCCACCATCGCTTGGCAATCAATTTTGGCGTGTTGGCATATCCATAACTTAGCAGTTCGGTAAAAGAGACTGACAGAACAAGAACTAGGCTTACAAAGAATACGTCTTGGGGTTGATTACATTGATTGAAACCCTCTGCGGTAGTGCTCCAGGATGGCCACAGTCGAATGACTGAAACAAGTAAAAGGATAAAACAATATATATATATGCATATGTATATATGGAGATATATATATATATATATATATATATATATATATATATACAAATAAACTTTCTTAATGCTCCATAAATATATATATATATATATTTACAAAGTGAGGTAGGAGTTATGAGTGTAATCCACTATGGGATATCATTTATCCAATATACTGCCAGTGAAGTACCCAGAAAGGCTAATACATAAATGCTAAGAATTGCAAAGCAGTTAATTCATTTATTGTATTATATGGGCGAAGGTAAAGTGTTTTACCTCAAATTCATAATACAAAATAAGAGAATGGAGGAATAGATTTCTTTGAATCATCAACTTCCAGATAATACCAATTCATATAATTTATTAACTAATAATTTAGGAACATCCAGATCAAACAGAATAAAACAGTACACATCAATAAGTAAGATAATACCATAAGAACAATACATATAAATATAAATATAAATAAAAATATATCAAGTAGTTGATGATTGAAAGAAATCTATTCCTCCATTTTCTTATTTTGTATTATATATATATATATATATATATATAACATGTGAAGGCGCATGGCTCAGTGGTTAGAGCGTCGAGCTTACGATCGTGAGGTTGTGAGCTCGAATCCCGGACCGGGCTGCGTGTTGTGTTCTCGAGCAAAGCACTTTATTTCACGTTGTTCCAGTTCACTCAGCTGTAGAAATGAGTTGTGACGTCACTGGTTCCAAGCTGTATCGACCTTTGTCTTTCCCTTGGATAACACTGGTGGCGTGGAGAGGGGAGGCTGGTATGCATGGGCGACTGCTGGCCTTCCATAAACAACCTTGCCCGGACTTGTGTCTAGGAGGGTAACTTTCTAGGTGCAATCCCATGGTCATTCATGACCGAAGGGGGTCTTTATATATAACATGTGTATATGTATGTGTACGTATACACACAAGCACACACACATGTATACACACTTATATTTGTTTAAGGTGGAGGGCTTTGGTATTGTTTATTAGACTCTCATTCAGGAAGGAATTCTTAATATTTTAGAAATGAATTGTTTGAATGAAAAACAGGGTCATAGGTGTGTGTGTGTGGGGGGGGGGCTCTCTGGAGGGGGGTTGCCACCAGAAACAACAATTGTGTTATGATGTTGAGGAAATAAAATCAAACAAAATGAAAGAAAAAAATAGAAATGAAAAATAAAATTGAAATAACCTAAAATATAAAAAGGAACACTTATCAGTATGCAGAATCCTATTTCAAAGCCAAAGGGGTCAAAGATATGTTAGGGTTGCGGTGGGGACAGGCGTTAGCAGAAATAGGATGTAAATAAGGATGTAAAGAAATGACTTAAAAGGGGGAGAAAACAAAAGGTTCGGTCAAGTAGGTTCCTCTTTAGCAAAATGGACATCCTGCACAAAAATGTCCACTGGAGAAGCGAGATAGGGCAGTAAATTGGAAATAACAGGAGTGAAGGGCCAAGGACTGGATAGGAAAGGAAGGAACTGTGTTGGATTGTTGATATGGGTGGTGGTGGTGGTTCTAGTGGTGGCGGTGGCAGTGGAGTGGTGAACCAAGAAGAAAGGATGTGTAAAAGTGCTTCAATGGATTGAGAGAGAGAAACAATTATGAGTTATTTACATGAATAATAGAAATATAGAATATAACATATATATATATATATATATATATATAGAATATGTATATGCAAACACCCATCCACCCATACTTACATACACACGCGCATACAGGATGTGCCAAGAGTCACTGAAGGATTTCAATGTTTAATAACTTCCTTAACTTTACAAATAAATGCATGAAATTTTGATCCAATATAAAGGACATAATGGAAATTAATACACACCCATGCTCTTTCCAAAACTTGCAGCATAACACCCTCAAGAGTTTCAGACCCCACTTCTCTGATTTCTCTATTGATATTCTCCTTCAGTTGTAACAGGGTCTCCAGTTTGTTGATGTAAACCCTTTCTTTCAGGTATCCCCACAAGAAAAAATCCAGGCAAGTCAAGTCTGAGGAACATGAAGGCCAGTTGACGTTGCCATAGTGAGGGATTATTCTCTCTCCAAAGCACTGCCATAGCAACTGCATTGTTTCTCTTGTGGTATGAGCTGTTGACCCATCTTGCAGGAACCACGTGTGATGTCTTCTTTGAATGGCCTACACGTTCCCCACACTTGACTAGCTGAGTTCTTTTCTTGTGGGGATATCTGAAAAGAGGGTTTATGTCAACAAACTGGAGATCCTGTTACAACTGAAGAACATTAATAGAGAAATCAGAGAAGGGTGTTATGAGGGTGTTATGCTGCAAGTTTTGGAAAGAGCATGGCTGTGTAAAACTGAAAATGGCTGCCATTTAAGTGATGCCATTTTGCCTATGTGATGTAGTGGTGTTGCAAAATATGACTTGTGCAGATTAATTTCCATTATGTCCTTTAAATTGTAACAAAATTTCATGCATTTATTTCTAAAGTTATGGAAGTTATTAAAAATTGAAACCCTTCAGTGACTTTTGGGACAACCTGTATGCGTGTGTGTGTGTATGCAAGTATGTGTGCATGGGTAGGTGGATGGGTGTTTGTATATACATATTCTATATATATATATGTTATATTCTGTATTTATATTATTCATGTAAATAATTCATAATTGTTTCTCTCTCTCAATCCATTGAAGCACTTTTACACATCCTTTCTTCTTGGTTCACCACTCCACTGCCACCGCCACCACTAGAACCACCACTACCACCACTACCCATATCAACAATCCAACACGGTTCCTTCCTTTCCTATCTAGTCCTTGGCCCTTCACTCCTGTTCTTTCCAATTTACTGCCCTATCTCGCTTCTCCAGAGGGCATTTTTATGCAGGATGTCCATTTTGCTAAAGAGGAACCTACTTGACCGAACCTATTGTTTGCCCCCCTTTTTGAGTCATTCCTTTACATCCTATTTCTGCTAACGCCTGCCCCCACCGCAACCCTAACATATCTTTGACCCCTTTGACTTTGAAATAGGATTCTGCATATTGATAAGTTTTCCTTTTTATATCTAAAGTTCATCATCATTTAATGTCCATTGTCCATGCTGGCATGGGTTGGACGGTTTGACTGGGCTGGCATGCTGAAAGGCTGCACCAGATTCCACTCTGATTTGACGTGGTTTTCTACAGCTGGATGCCCTTTCTAACACCAGCCACTCCAAGAGCGTAATGGGTGCGTTTATGTGCCACTGGCACGGGTGCCATTTGTGTGACACCGGTATCTGCCGCGACTGTGATTTTACTTGGCTTGATGGGTCTTCTTCTCAAGCACAACATAATGCCAGAAGTCATGGTCCTTGCCTCTGTGAGGCCCAACACACAAAAGGAACTCCGTGAGGCCCAATGTTCGAAAGGAACTCAGTCACTTTGTCTCTATGACAGCAAAGAGAGACTCAGACATTGCTTAAAAAATATTTTAGATTTTTAACCTCGTCTATAGTACGCACTAACTTGCGGTGCAAGTTGACCAAAATTGAGAATATGATAGAAGGCTTGCTCTTCCTTCCGTAGAAGAAAAATTTCAAATCGGACCATGTTAACACCAAAAATTATTTACATCAAAAAGGTGCTTTTTTCCTATGAAAATCCCTATTTTTTACAATTTTTTTACTGCTGTGTCGCCATTTTTCAAAATGTTCACTTAAAGAGAATAACAAGCTACATAATGCAAAATTTTTACTTTTCAAAAATTCCAATTCTAAAGGGTCGAAACAAACCCAAGCAACACCAGGTGATACTGCTAATAATAAATATAAAAGAAAATGTCTGGGTGTTCGTAAAAGATATTTTATGAATCTGTCGATACCCTTTGCCATTCAGTAGTACTCTCTCTCTCTCTTTCTCCCTCTCTATTTCTCTATTTCTCTTTCTCTCCTCGTAACTTCACTCACAACCGACAGCAGAGACTGAAAATTGTGGAGAGCAGAACTGAATAAATAAATGACTGAATAAATATGTTTACATATTTGTTTTCAAAGGATGACGAGCTTCGATTGAACGTAAATAAAAGTTCATTCACCGACAGCAAATGAAACAGAGGGAAAACGAAAATGAAACGAAAAAGAACAAAAACGAAAAAAAATGGAAAGAAAATCTAAAGTGTGAAAGAAAGTTCTGGAGTGATTGTAAGGAAAGTAGTTCCGGGTTCTCACTATAAATTCCGGGTTCCCACTTAGGATAAGTGGCTTCTATACTGCTGGTGCATCCTGTTTGTCTGTATGTCTGCGCGTGTCAGCAATTTGTGGCGGATCTTTTCGGTTTGAATGGCAGTTTTTTCTAGTGGTGTCATATGAAATTGTCACCCATAATTATGACCCTAG